>NC_048220.1:58962566-59040273 GCF_002007445.2 Ailuropoda melanoleuca | reverse complement strand
CCCTCCCCTCCCCTAATGGATCCCTTGTGGTAATAGTGAAAGGAGGTACTTCTCATTTTTACCCTTGGATTCACAGATTCATGAATCTTAGCTGTGGGAGAAATACACACACACACACACACACACACACACACACACACACACTGCTGATTTAGAGCAAATATCACATCCTAGAAATAAATGTCCCACATCCGTAAGGTTTTACAACCAGGGTATAACCATAAGTAAGAATTCGTAGCACCATTATACTGTTTTATCAAGCCAGCTGTTTCAAGATAATAATGAACACGTACGTTCAGTGAATTTATGGATGTGTGCTCACTGCCAAACTTCATTGCATGATCAGAAATGATGTTGTATGTAATACCAACCTGGTAGGTATGGTATTCTATAAGTCCATGGATAGTATCTAGGGTAAATGTCTACTCTAGTGAGAATAAAATATTGGTGGAAAAAAAACAGTTCAGTTGGCTGCTAATCCCAGGGAATGGTGCTATAACAGAAGCTAAGGTTGGTTTCTGCTATGGGCACACTGGTACTCAGCAGTGGTTGTAACCAGCTCTGCTCTGATGAGTAGGAATCCTATACTTTGTTTCCATTATAACCTGCCACTGCTGCCATGATCACTTTTTTTATGACCCAGTTAGGCAGTTACAGGATTGGCTGGGAGGAGGATGACTGACCTTCAGAGTCATGGTCACCTATTTTCCTCCATAACACCTACAACTGTCTGACATATCATATTTATTTGCCTGTTGGTTTTATTGGCTCTTTCCCCACATTAGATTGTATACTCCATTGAAGGCATGGTTTATTAACTGTTTTGTTCACTGATGTGTTCCCAGGACATAAAAAAAAAAATCTGAAATATTGTATATAAACTTAAAAAAAGCTGTAAAATGAAATAATATTTAAACTTTATAAATAATGTATGTGTGACTACCATTTTTATTTCTAATTTATAGATAAGAAAACTGAGTGTCACAGACATGTTA
Source organism: Ailuropoda melanoleuca (assembly GCF_002007445.2). Classification (NCBI taxonomy): domain Eukaryota; kingdom Metazoa; phylum Chordata; class Mammalia; order Carnivora; family Ursidae; genus Ailuropoda; species Ailuropoda melanoleuca. Next base: position 59,039,278 of record NC_048220.1, on the reverse strand, counting down.
CTTACCAAATGTCGTTCATTTATTAAGTCAGAGAGGTTGGAATCACACCTTGTTTGATTTACAAACTGTACTTTAAAGCAAGATGACATATTACCTCTTCTTTTGAAATACTGGATTTTTTCATGAAGTAGAACAGTGTCAGAAGGAATTTTCTGTTTTGGAATTTTAGTATAAAACAGGAGAAGTCTTGCATGAAGTCAGAAGTGTGACCATTTTCAGTATCATGTGCTTTAAGAAAAATGGTGCCAGTACTCTGGATTCATCTGTGGAGTTTTCCAGGGTCTGACACTATTAAAGAGACAAACTTTGAATTTCAAGACCTGCTAAAGCTGTAAGACAGTAGTAAATACTTGGTACTATCATGTAGGGCTCTTAGAGAGTTATTGTGCAGTAGGGATGATAAACCAGTTAGGCAAGTATTTTTATTAAAAAAAAGCAACCCAGCTCAGTATAATTGGATTATGGTGGGGTACTCCCTCTGTGGAGAAAGATAATATCCTATAGAGCCTCTATGTTTTTCATTACAGTGTCCTTCATTCAGTCAGGAATCTATTGGATTAAAAAAAATAGAGCCAAGAGGGAAAAAAATCAGATAATAGACATAGGGGTGATCAAGTCATTACCATCCTCAAATATGGATTCTTAAGTTAACTGTGATTAACATGTCTAAGAAAATAGAAGACAAGACTAATTTTGCCAGAAGACAGTAAATTATAAAAAGAATCAATTGGAAATTCTATTTCTGACCAATGCAATAACTGAAATTAGGAAATCAATATATGGTATTAACTAAATTGTACAGACAAGAAGAGGATTTATGGACTAGAAGATAGATCATTAGAAAATATTCAAGCTGAATCATAACAGATAAAAGCATGGCAAATGCAGAAGAGAAGAGGACAGAACGAAATCAGGAAAGAAACAATATTAAAGTGTTAATGGCTGAGAATTTCCTTTTATTGACAAAAGCATATCAGTTTACATATTCAGAAAGCATTATGGAACCCAAGCAGGATAAATGTATGGAAAAGCACATCTACACATATTGTGGGAAAAGTGCTGAAAACCAAAGAAAAAGGAAAAAAAAAATATCACAAGCAGCCAGATAAAAAGACAAATTCCAAAGGAGCAGCAGTAATATGGACAGCAGATTTCTCAGCAGACACATTTAAGGCTCAAAAGAGAAATAAAGCTGTATACCTACTGATGAATACTTTATAAAGCTATGGTAACTAACTATGTAAAGATTCAATAATAGGTAAGTATACCAAAGAAAACAAGCCAGTTATTAAAGAAAGACCCATACACATACAATTACTTGATTTATGACAAAGGTGTCATTATTGTTCACTTGGGGGAAATAATCTTTCCAATAAATGGCAGAGTCAATCAGATATCCGTATGGAATTTAAAAGAATAAAAAATTTACTGATGAATTTCACATCAGAATGTGAAAGATGAAACTAATAAAGCTTTTAGAATAAGATGTGGGAAAATGTTTTCATGAATTGGGATAGCAAAGCATTTCTTTAAAAGACAAGGAAGTGTGGAAAGTTTGGCAAATTGTATTGTTTTAGTATTAATAACTTTTGATTTGTCAGATGACACTCCTATTAGTAAAAGCAAGTCTCTGGGTTGGAGAAGTTAATTGCAATATATGTATCCCAAATAAAGAACTTCATTCATAATTTAAGCCTAGAGAGGCAATAGAAAAAAAATTAAGTACTTTACACACACATAAATACACAAGGATATTTATATCTTTGTTTCCCTCTTTCTCTGTCTGTCTGTCTTTGTTAGGGAAGTGCAAGATAAAATTATGATGAAATGCCATTATTCACACAAAAAGTGGCCTCTGTGCTCTGAATGTATGTCCCTACCTCCTCCCACCCCAAATTCACATACTGAGATCCCAACCCCCAAAGGTGATGCTATTATTAGGTAGGGACTTTGGGAGGTGATTAGATCCTGAAGGTGGAACTCTCATAAGTGGGATTTATACTCTTACAAAGAGAGCCCAGTGAGCTCCCCAGCCAGTTCTACTAGGTGAAGGCACCATGAGAAGAATGCTGGCTATGAATCAGGAAAAGGGCCTTCACCAGATCATTCTGGTGCCTTGACCTCAGACATCCTAGTCTCTGGAACTGTGGGCAGTAAATTTTTGTTTTTTGTAACCTACCTAATCTGTGGAATTTTGTTCTAGTAGCCCAAATGGCGTAAGACAGTGGCTAAAGTGAGAGAAAGTATTGCCTAGGATTTAGAGAAACTGAATCTCTTATACACAGTTTAAGGAAAGTTAAACTTGGTATATTTACATTAGGAAATCGTTGCCAATATCAACCACTGGTGAATGAGCTCATATCTTATGACCTAGCCATTCAATTTTTAGTCATATACCTAGCAAATGCATACATATGTTCCGCAAAAGGCATATATAGCGTTATTGATCGTAGCATTATTCATTGTAGCCTCAAAGTTAATATAACCAAAATATCTATCAGTGCCAGGATAGATAAATCATGGAAGATTCTTTCAGTGTATTACCATACAACACTGAAATTGAACTTTGCATTCTACACATCACAACAAAAGTAAATCTCCCAAACATGATTATAAGTGTAAGAAGCCAGACATAAGAGAGTGAATTCTTTATATCCCATTTATGTAAATTTCAAAAATTGGCACAACAAATCTATGGTTATTGAGCTCAGGATAGTAGTTTCTTTTGATGAAGCATGGTGAGTGGTAACAGGTATGAGTGGAGCTTCTGTTAATGTTCTATGTACTGGTTTCATCCTGTTAATTTTGTAAAAAAATCATTGATCAGTGCACTTATTATCATCACATGTATTTTATGCATTAAATACATCAACGTAAATTTTTTTTTTACATTTAAATTTTTGAACTAAAAAATGCTATCCTGTGCCATAAGAAACTCTGATATACAGCTTAGAGAGGTATTGTCAAATTATATATTAACAAGCTTTGTCGACAATAGACCATGACAACAAGTTGGGAAAGCAAAGTCTATTTCAATGATTACCCTGAAGTAGATTTTCTAAAGTTAATTTTGCTTTGGAGCTTAAAATATTGGAAGAATAAAAGATGCTTTATTTTCTTAAAAGATTGTGAACTGTTACTTCTTAAATTAATGCAATGGCTGGGAAAGTTCCTACACATAACACTGTAAGGGCAAATACTAATTAAAAATAAGCTTAATTCTCCCTGCTGAAAATAAAGGAAGAGACCTCTCCCAGCTCCCTTTGCTTTCTCCCTTTTCTTACTTAAGAAAACTTGTAACTTTTTTTCCTGTGTCTTTAAAATGTATGTAAATTCATTTAAAAGCTAAATAAGACTTACTATGTCTGTGTCGCAACTCCGGAATACCTTTCTCAAGGGCCTGGGAACCAGCTCATTAAAATGTAATCATTAAGAAAGCACCCTGATTACGCAGTTTCCATGGGAAGATAGAAGCCTAAGTTCAGCAAACCACCTAGCTCCAAAATTACCTACCACCTGTCATAAAGATGTGAAAAGTTGATTATTTTTTACTTTTTATTTTTTGGACAAAACCAATTATAAAACATAGATGAGCACCCCAGTTAATTTAGAATGAGCTATGTGTGCCAAATGGTGTTGTCAAGTCCTCTTACTTGAGAACTAGTTTTGTTTATATTGAGCACATGCATGTAATGAGTTGTATCTGCTTGGCTATATAAAAGTGTAAAATTTGTTTCTGCTTTTGCAGCCTCTTAGCAGATTGCCTCTGATGCATATCACATTCTGGTTTAATTCTAATTCAATAACAAAATTGGTTTCTTTCTCGTATGCCTTTGTGGAGAAGTTTTTTGTGTTGGTAGAAGATAGTTTTTAATTATATTTCTCCAACAATGCACATATATGGTATAACTATATATGGATGTGAATATATAGCCATATATATTTGAGAAAAACTTATATCTAAAAGAGTCTTTCACAGTTTAGACTTTTTTAGCAGCCTTTACATCATATCCACTGTAATGTCATTTTTTAACTTTCTTCGTTAAATTTGTATTGAAATTTTTATGAAATATCTCATTTAAATAAGTAATGCAAACAATTTTGAGTGCATTTGAGTTCCTTATAAGAAAAGTGTCCACACTGAAATTTCATTTGTTTACTTTAATTACAGAGTATGTGGCTTCAGAGCCATCCTTGATGAGGGATTCATTATATAGGGAACAGAAAATTATCATATAACAAATGAGAAAAAAGAGGTAGAGTATATTTTAATGAATTTTGAAAATAATAAAAAAAAATCAAGTTAACTTTGACACCTGAGAGGATAAAATGAGCCAAAGTTGTTTCAAGGGATGGTAATGGCATGTGTTTTAGTATGAAATCTGTTGATGGCAAGTGATATGGTGACCCAGATATTCCTAAACATCATCTCAATACATATATCCCTGATTACTAAAGAGTAAATATGATGAATCATGATCAGTCCATTAAACCTTCTGTCAGTGTGGTACATTACCGCTAATATATTTTTGGGCCAGAGTACATTGTGGAGAAGGTAGGTAGACAAAATATTTGGCGAACAGTACTATGACCACAGTAGTATTACTAAATTTCATCTTCCTAAAGAAGAAAATACAGATGAGCCAGTGATTATTGGACCTTTGATGGTTGGACCTTGAAAGTACAAAAGCCCTTGAATGAGCTTATGTTGGAAGCAGTTTTAAAAAACAGTTTTATGGATGCTTGGGTGGGTGGGTCAGTCAGTTGAGCATCTGATTCTCCATTTTGGCTCAGGTCGTGATTTCAGGGTTTGTGAGATAGAACCCAGCATCGGGCTTCTCACTCAGTGGGTAGTCTGCTTGAAAGATTCTCTCCCTCTCCCCCTGCTTGCTCTCTCTCTCTCTCTCTTTCAAGAAATAAATAAATAAATCTTCAAAAAAAATAAATAAAAAGCAGTGTTACTTTCACATTTTAAGTGTACCCCTAAATCTAATGTTAAGTTTTAATCTCCCATTAAATTCAAAATGTTAGCCTTCCCTCTTTCTCCACAACCCCACCTCCACAAACCCCAACCAGTAGTCTCATACCTCATTGCTGGCTCACTGAGAGCAGTGGGAGAGTGGATACATGATCTATTTCACTCACTTCTTACAACCTCCAGTACCTAACCCTCATCTATTGATTTTAGCTCCTCCAAGATTGAACTAAGTGGAGAGATTTCAGAATCAGCATAAGGCTCTATTAATTTAACCTTAAAAAAAAAGATTTTATATGAGAGAGAGAGCATGAGTAGAGGCAGGGACAGAGAGAGAAGCAGACTTCCTGCTGAGCAGGGATCTGGACGTGGTGCTCAGTCCCAGGACCCTGGGATCATGACCTGAGCTGAAGGCAGATGCTTAACCTACTGAGTCACCCTGGAACCCCTCATTTAGCCTTTTTAAATTTGTATTTCTCTCTTGGCAAGTCAGTTACATTTTTAGAATCCTGGCTCTCTTAAGGAGCATATAGGTGATTCTTTCGAAGTCAATTAATGGAGATTCCTTTGGACTTTCTAACCATTTTCTAACTCAGCCATTGTATTCTCCAACTGACTTTTGTCATACTCCCTCAGCTTTGATACAGTGGTGATCTCCCTCCCTCTGCTAATATCACTTTATCCAGATAGTTTTCTTGAGCAATCTCTTCATGATACCTGAAACTTGGTTGTCTTTCATGGAGTTAGAGCATGGAAACTCAACGCCTTGCCCACTACCTCAGAAAGCAACTGGTCTTCTTTCTAATTTTCTTGCCGAGATATTCAAGTCAGCCTCTGTCTTCAGGCTTTATCAGTCAGGTGTCAGTCTCTATGACTCTCCCCCAAACATCAGACAGTTCTTGTTAATTCTCCCAAGAATCTCTCTCAACTATTCCAATAGTTACATGGCCTATACATCTCAGTCATTCATTCAGCATTCAAGTAGACAGTGAGATGTTTATTTCCCTTCTTAAAAACCATCAAAATTTCTATTACTGATTCTTTTGACTACCTTTTCATTTGGCTCGAATTATAGGAGGTGCAGTCTTCTTCTGTCCTTCATGATTAAGACAGAGAGGAAAAACCACTAAAGCGGTTATGGGTTTTGGGATTCTTTTTAAAGAAACTCTTCCTCTACTAAATCACTAGTCTTCTCTCATTTGGGCTATTGAGTTGATGATCACCAGATCATTTAGCTACCTCTTAGTATATCCTTTGAGTATGTGACTATGTTTCTTAGAAAGTGGTAACATATATCATTAATCATGTCTGACTTGGAGCCTTTAATTGAAATTCTTGGAGAATAGGAAAAGGCCCATTTTTAGACTCCCATTCTATTTGAAGGAAACATATCACAATCAAGAAGTGTCAATTACACCAGACACATCCATCTCCAGGGGGAAGACTAGGCCATGAAAATGTCATATCTTGCAACAGGAAGTGGAATATAGGAGAAGGTGGACCTTGATGCTACTATGTCACTTACTTTTGTGGCTGCGTGTATCATTGTTAGATATCTCTTAAAAGACTAGTTAACTTAAGCATCAAAACTCTACTCATTAATACACATAAGTTATTTGCCTCTCAAATAATTTTGATTCAGTTTTCAAGAACTTCTCCTATTCTGAACAATGCTAGGAGTAAAATAAAAGTATTTATAGCTCCCCACTTCACATTAAGCTGTTGAAAATAAGAAGAGTGAGATAATTCTCATAAAACAAATGCTCATTTTCTTTGCCCTTTAAAGTAGTAATGAACATGGCCTGCCATCACGAAACGATTGTCATTTTCAATTTGTTGTGTCTATTCTCATAGGATTATCATGATCTCAGGAAATGGGCATTAGAGGTATTATAAATCCAAGTGGAAATTGTTCTCAGTTTTATGTAAAAAATAATCATGAGATAATAAATTCTGACCCCAACCTCAACCATGTGACAACTCAGCGCCTTTGACATCAGTTCCCTGGTCTACCTATACTTCCTCTTTGTGCTGTTTAAATTGAGAATTCAGATTGTGTATGTGTCCATGATTTGAAAACTGAAGAATGCTGTAGCAATGAGAGATTTTAATATGTGATATAAAAAATTTATTTTATCACATTATGTGTTCATAAATAGCATTTTTTTCCCTCATGGGGTTATCATATACTTTATATATTTTTGTAAACATGGTGTGCTTAATATTATTCCTAACTCACTGACGGAAGTTTTTAAGTGTTTTATGTACAGTAGACAAAAATGGGAATTTAGCCCAGTTTCTTTATGAAAATATTTGTTTTTCCTGTTACCTTAAAAAATGTCTTTTTTAAAACAATACATTTTCCCCTTTGCTACTAATATATAGTTGATGTATCAATGAGACTTCTATTTACTGAGGAGTAACAATCAGTGGCCTATAATTCACAGGTTAATAGTGGAAAGGAGAGAATTGCTTGGATTTAATTTGCATTTAACCTAGAATCTATTATATATGTATCAGTATATATAATATATATATATACATATATATGACATATATATATAGTATATACTATATATACTATAGAAATATATATATATATATACTATATACTATATATACTATAGAAATATCATATATATGTATATATATATATATGTATGATATTTCTATAGTAATAGAATCTCATACAACTATCCAAATGGTTGATAGGTAGGAAATATTATAATAGTAAATTAGATACAACAGTTTTAGCTTTTTCTTAGGAATTTCTTACTTTTCCCACATTTTCTTTTTTTTTTTTTTAAAGATTTTATTTATTTATGTGACAGAGAGACAGCCAGCGAGAGAGGGAACACAGCAGGGAAGTGGGAGAGGAAAGAAGCAGGCTCCCAGCAGAGGAGCCCGATGTGGGACTCGATCCCGGAACGCCGGGATCACACCCTGAGCCGAAGGCAGACGCTTAACGACTGCACTACCCAGGCGCCCCCCACATTTTCATTTTTTTAATAGCATGCACTTAAGTGCCTGTTAGCATTTCTATTCTCCACACTTGTTTCACTACATTCATATTACATCTACTTTGTTAAATTTCATTTCACACTAAGCTTGAGTTTTTCATACAGAAATTTAGTTCAAAACTATTATATTTCAATTTGGTTACAGTAAACCCTAAATGTTAAAAAGAATAGCTGAGTCTTTATGTTATGGTTCCGTGCTCCCAATTTGTGCTCTTAGAACTTCTGAGCTGCTTAGATTTCACAGGTCGTTAGCATCATCATGAGAGCCCCTGCCACTGGCTATATCAGAGAGACATTTAATTAGTCAGAGATATTGAGGCTTTAAAACTTTGTAGTGCACATGTCTATGACTACTCGGAATAATTTTTTTTTTAGGAGGCATTTCTTCTGTAGATGAATAGAACAAATATGGACACGAAATTCATTGTTCAAATGGAGAAAATGCCATGGAAAGGAATTGATTATTGTTTTCATAGAAATCCATTATTACATATCACGTTGAGTTTTTTCTAACATTGTGAAGTTTATATTAGCTGGTTGGAAGATTATCAATTTTAGCAATTCATTCTGTGTACCTTTTGAAATAATCTCATCATTTCTCTGTGTGCTAGATTCATCTTAGAGTGTTTTCTCAATCCACGCTTTCCAAACTTTTAACAAAACTCTCTGCCTTTTGAACAGGTTTGCCTTCTGGCAGTTAAGTTTTTGCTATGAGATTTGCCCCCTGTCACAGTTGATTTGTCCAGATACCTGGCTGAAATCAGACCAGTCCTAAACTTCTTTTCTTGAATTTGGAATTGAGACAGCAATTTCAGTTACTCTGTGTAATGTACTTAAACTACTAAGTATGGCAAAACTTGGTTTGAGATGACTTATTTGGCTGTGAGCATGCTAATCTGATCTATGTACCCAGGGAAAAGAATGAAGCATGTACGTGGTGAAATACAGGCCAGAGAGACCATGTCGCTTGGAATTAAAGGAGAGCCGTCTCATTTTCTCATTTAAGAGCTCATTCCTGTCACTAGTGAGATATATCTGCTTCCTGCTATTAGCTTTCATGTGGATAAGCTAAAATGCTGACAATAAATTTTGTCCCCTTTACCTACTCTCTCTTTAAGCAAGTTGGAGTAAGTTTCTAATGTTTTCATTTAAAAGAGCTTTGACAACACCCTCATGGCTCAGCATAGAATGGTCAGTTTATTAATCAGGGTCAATATCAGAAAGAACAGAATACTTGTAATAACAAGGGCAGGATTTACTTAGAAATACAGAATATTAGAACTGGAATGGACTCAGAGATCATCTAATGAAGCTATCTCAATTTTTTATCTCATACACAAGCAAGAAACTAAATCACAGAGGTGTTAAATTATTTTTTTTCTTTGTGCAATTTTTTTATTTCACTTGGCTAGATTAGTATTTAATAATTTTCATAGAATAAGATAAAATATTTACCTTCTTTGAGAACTAATAGATAACATCTTTTTCATATTGGCTACATTCATATTTGAATGTACAATTTGACTTTATACATGTTATTTACCTCTTTTGAATAACCATGACCTTGTTTATAAAATGAAAGTATTCGTACCATTTCACAAACTGTGGGCAGGGCTATGGTGAAGACAATGAAAATTGCTTATCAAGGGGTAACATATAGTGTGATTATATAGATATGATTGATGGAGTGATGGAAGGTAAGCAGAAATGAAAGTTACTAAGTCCTTGCAGCAATCCAAGAAAGGAAAGCAAAGGATAATAACTCAGTTTGAACTCGTTAGGTCAAAATTGACTGAAATAAATGTGAGTATGCTACATGTACGAGGAGGACAATATAGTCTAGCAAAATCTGTAGATATATACGTATTAAATATGTATAAAATATATTTTATGTATTTAATTTCCCCACATCCTACTTTGAATCTCTGAAACCTGGCATCCATTGAATTCGAGTTCATGGCAAAAGTTGCTGTTTTTCTTAAATGAGGATAAAGAAGGTTAGAACCCTACGAAATAATAGGAAAACAAAATTTAAAAGAAGGAAAGAGAAGGAGTTCCTATTGATATTTCTCTTTTGTCCTCCATAAGGGAAAAGGAAGAGGTAAAAGAGAATAAGATGACTTACACCCGACATTTCTCACATGCCATTTCAAATCTTTAGGTTGTTATTCCATACCCCAGCCAGTTCAATGATCACCTTGACTAGATTCACACAGGTGCGATCTGATATTCGCAGTTCTTGTTGACTGCCTTTGAGCCTCTCTGAGATCTTAGCATGGAGTGTCTGAGGAACCATTTCTTTCTCAGGCATGAGCAGTCAAGTCAGGGAATTAATGCTACCTGGGAAAAGACTACTCTTGACAAAGGCGGGATAAAAGTAAAAGGATGATCATTTCTGTTTGTTCCCCTGGTAGATAGTTCTGATAACCACTGCATTAGGCTGTTAAACAAGATCCTAGTAATAGATAGAAATGGCCACTTAATAATGTATGCTTTTATTGGCTTTCCCTCCTTGTCTGTATTCTTGCCTTTATGCCTCACTTGAGCATATGGGATAACTTCCAAATAAAGTATTTTCAGTAAGTGGCAGTTTCAGGCCCAACTTTCGGGGAAACCTAGACTGAGAAAGTCAGTATCTAAGAGTAGGCCTAGAAAGCAGTCAGTCTCATTGGAATTGTAGGACTGGATCATTTGTCCATCAGATGAAAATCATGACCCCATTCCTACCTATAATAAAGATAAAGACAACCCCAAGTAGACAGTACCATCACAATTACAAAGAATCTTATCTGGTGGGTTGAGATAATATCTAGATAGAAAATGAAGTTTAGGTTATAAGGTAGCTATAGCCCTTTAACAGTGTGAAGAAATACTAATTATAAGAATTGTTTAATTAGAAGACTTTTGTTAACTGCTTAATAAGTTTTGGAAAAGAAAATGTTAAGTTCAGATCAACCAACTATCAACTCAAGACATGGTGTGGAACACATGGGGCCTCTATGTATAAATAAAATCTTTAAAAAAAAAAGAATCTATTTTTAAAGAATAAAAGAATCTATGCTATTAATTTATTTATTTGACAGAGATAGAGACAGCCAGCGAGAGAGGGAACACAAGCAGGGGGAGTGGGAGAGGGAGAAGAAGGCTTCCAGCGGAGGAGCCTGATGTGGGGCTCGATCCCAGAACGCCGGGATCACGCCCTGCGCCGAAGGCAGACGCTTAACGACTGAGCCACCCAGGTGTCCCAAGAATCTATTTTTATAAAGAATTCTGCTGAGTTGCTATTTGAGTTTACAAGAGAAGCCCTGAACTGCCTGAATTCCATTTGATCTGTTTTGTTTGATAATCCTGAGAGGTAAAGGCAGTAGGCCATCAGTATTGAAGTTGAGAAAGAAATAACATTACAAACATATAACAAAACAAGAGATTTAAGAAATAAGAAGTGAGTTCATAAGTCAAGAGAATCAAGACTTAAAGCACCATTAAAGATAGAAAGACTGGGATTCTGGGCACCATCAATGAATTAAGAAGATAATACAGCAAATTGGTTAAGAGTATGGCTTTTGTATGAAATGACCTAGGCTTAACTCTGACATTTCCTGTGTGTACATGGGAAAGCTTTTTAACTGTTTTGAGTCTTGATCTTCTTATTTGCAAAATTATGTTTAAGAGTAGTATTTAGCTCAAGAAACTGTTTTAAAGATTAAACAAAATGAACAAAAACCAAAAACAAACAAACAAAAAAGTGTTCCAAAGCCTGGGATAGTTAGTGGTCAAAAAGTATTAGCTGCTTTTAAAGATTTGTTTGGATAGTACAGCTAACGAAGATAAATCCTGCTACCTGATGGCCTCTTTTCAGTCCTGATTATGAATTACTCTTGATGGATAGAGGTACAAGGCTAAAGACTATCACTACTTTCCCTCTTAGGTCAGAATCTGAGAAATTTTGATTGGGCACTGATTTTCAAAAAACAAAGTTTAATCTGCACTCACATATCTTTCATATGTTCTTATAAAGATGAATTAAACTGTGTTTATGAAACATTTCTACAAAAATAGCTAATCTAATTCTGTAAATAAAAGAATGAAGTTTAGTAAAGCAAAGGTAAGGTTTCAATTATTTTGTTAAATTTCAGTTTCAATAATAAGGTCTTAGGAAAAAGGACAGTTGGTCAATATTAATGTTTGATAAATTAATGGGTAGGTGAATGAATGAATGCATGAATGAATGATTAAGTGAATTAAGTGAGTGATCAGGGGAGAAAGCAATGCAGTGTGAATGCTTCCTAACTAAGTTATGATAGAATAAGAGAAGAGTAGTGATTAACCTATTGTTACAAATATACAGCTTATGAGCGCTTATTAAAAAAGAAAGTTCTAACCATGGGCACAGCCATAATACTTATGAATTAGTCTCAGAAAATACAGGTTCTAAGCAGAGCAAAGATACAACAAATGTATAGAGATTCTTTGCTACTACATGAAGTTTGCAGAACCTCAAGGTATCAAAAACCTCCAAAGTAACAAAAGGTTTCCTCACACAAACCAAATATGCCCAACTTGGTTTGTCACCTGTCAAATATTAGTTAACTTATGGTCACACTTGATTAACCCAGATGAAAAGAAAGTGTGTTTCCCCCCCTCTTCTTAAAGTGTATTATATCATCAGTAATAAAATGAGTAATCCTGCAGCAGTTTTCAACAAGAAATTCTCATATGGAACTTCATGCAGCCACTTTGCAAAGGCAGCTATACATTTCCTACTCTAATTTTCCTATTGGGAAAGGAGAAGTGTGATGTCCCAGATATTTTATTTCTTCAATCAGATTTACATGCTTCCTCTAAAATAAAATTTTAATAGGATATTACACTCAGTACATGTTCTAGTCGCTGTCTGGGACAAGTGTTGTAAGTACCCAACTAATTTGTCTATTACCAATTTAAAGTCTTAGGCAGTCTCTTATGGGTCAAAACTGTTTTCCTAGCCCTTTTGTTACTAGCACTGCCTCAGGCCCTAGATGAGCTCTTCTCAGATCCTTAGGTCCCTGGCAAAGCCAGTCTTCTCTCCCTGTGGCCTAGATTTATCTGATTCAGTATGAGGGTAAACTCAGACTAAGACTTTTGATGTTGGCAAAGATGAGGAATAGGGACTAGATATATCCTTCCACCTAACACAAGAAATTTGACAAAATATGCAAGACAGTAGACACCACACAATAAATGTAGGTGGTCTCCAAGAATTAGGGCACAAAATATGTAAGCTGTACTATGTCACAGCTTCCTACCTGGAGAGAGTTTGCAGGATGTAGTACAAGTAGGGGGAAACTAGAAAGAGCCTGACAAATACCCTGAGTTGAAGAGGCAGAACTGAGGATCTGGGGAGACTAAAACTAGAGTGCTTAGAGTATCAGAAAGGAGAGAGCCTCATGGACAGAGAATTCCAGAGATCTGCAGAGAGGCTGCTGAGTGTTCATATGGATCTAGACCAGTACATCTATTTAAGGAAAACTACTTGAGGCCAGAGAAAGAACTATCTGAAAGGATTAGAATCCTATCAGGTACAGGATTTTACACCAGGTTTGAGATAAATTATAATCAAACTAGTGAAAGTAGAAAATCCCACAATTCACTAGACTTGTAGTATAAGGTTTTAACTTAGTAGTGAGACCAAACTAACCCTAGATCAAACGTCATCCTGGTCCTGTCTAACAAAGCTTAAAAGCAAAAACCAAATAATCCAGCTGTTTAAAATAAATACTTGCCAAAACAAAGCTGAAGAATATACATAGTAATAAAAACTATCCATCATATAAAAGTACGATTAGCAATGTTTGACATCAAATAAAAAAAAACACAACTATTAATTTCCATAGGAACAGGAAACAACTTATAATGAGGAGAAAAATCAGTCAACTAAAACTGATTCAAATAACACAAATGATAAAATTAGTTAACTAGGACATTAAAACAGTTATGTGTTACACATGTGTAAAAAGGGAAAACAATGAAGTAGGGACATGAAAGATATTTTAAAATATTTAAATCAGATTCTTAGAAAACTATACTGAGATAAATACCGTAGATGACATTAACAACAGATTAGATGTTACAGAAGAAAGGAAGAGTAAAAATGAAGATATGAAAATGGAAATTAGGATTGGAAGTAGGAAGCAGATGAGGAGAGGATTGTTTCTCAGAATTGAGAAGATATATTTTAAGGGATAATGGAATAACATCTACTAAAACTTCAAATGATATGAGGGAAAGAGGTGGCTAGTGGCTATGGCTACAAAGATTGTCAAAGATCATGATATAGCAGTGTTTTGATGAAGAGGTTGAGAATGGAATTGAGATTAATTTGGGTTCTAGAGTGAATGTGCACTGAGGAAATACAATCTCAATTGTAGAGCTTGTTCAAAGTTTTCCCAAGGATATTAAAAATACATACATATAAGTGTATATGTGTGTATTATATATATGTATTGTGTGTGTATATATATGTATGTCAAAAAAGATCGATAGCTTGATGGAACACTGGATCTTGGAAGAGTTTTGATTTTGTTTTTGTTTTAAATTGTGGACGTTTCTATAGTATGTTTATATTCCTGATGAGTATAATCTAGGAGAGAGGGAGATACTGGTGATGCAAAAAGGAAAGGGTAAGTAACTGCAAGAGCTAAGTCTAAAAAATCAAGGTGAAAGTAAGATTTCAACTGTGAGTTACTGGCTTGACTTTTGATTAACTAGAGTACAGACAAGAATATGGGTAGTGATGCAGTGTAGTTTGTAAATGTCAGAAACTAACGAATGTATACAAAATTTAGAGGCATTAGGTGGCAAAATAAGAAGCACAATATTTGTATATGTTTAGTGTTATATACAATTAAGACCCCAAGAACTATGAACAACACTCTAGATCTTATTTCAGGGAAAGTAGCATCTATTTATTTGCTCGCTCTTCATTTACATTTACCCCATCTGTTCCAGTATATATTAGGTTGGTGCAACCATTGCTTTGTTGATTTTTACCAAGTTTCACAGTGATAACTTAGTGTCTTTCTAGAGATCTTATGTTCTGTTGTTAGGGAACCTCCATTAAAAAAAAATAAGTACCTGTTTTGAAAGTTTATGGACATATCCACATTGTACAGAGCACATGCCTCTAATATCTTCAGGAAAAAAAAAAGACTTAATATTTGCACTTTGGGGCATAATTTACCAGAGAGAGCATATAAAAATGGGACTGAGACTAATACATAGTATGAGTAAACTGTTTCCTTTGTTTTGTGTAGAATGCATAGAATGTGTCCTTTAGCTAGTAAATTGTTCTTAAAAAAAGATGTTTTGTTATTGTAAAAAAACAATAATCATCAAATTTCTAAAAATCCTCTACTTTCTCCATACTTGCTTAGAATATGTTATTTGCCAGATACTTTTGTGTTGAGTATTTTTTCCCTTTCTTCCAAATCTCTCTTGTAAAAAAGAACAGTGGATTTCTGCTAATAAATTTAACAAACCTTCATTATTTTATATGCCTTTTGAACTGTGTGACTCAATATTTTAATACTTGATACTTCCTTTTTTTTTTTTTTTAGATTTTATTTATTCATTTGACAGAGAGCACAAGCAAGGGGAAGAGCAGGCAGAGGGAGAGGGAGAAGCAGGCTCCCCACCTAGCAGGGAGCCCAATGCGGGGCTCCATCCCAGAACCCTGAGATTGCGACCTGGGCCGAAGGCAGACGCTTAACCAACTGAGCCACCCAGGGGTCCTAATACTTTTCTTTAAAAGATGTGATTGTGGCAGTAATGATGAATATTAATGTGAATACAATCACATACTTAAATTGTGTGGAAATATATGGTTATAGTTTTATGTAGTAAATACTTCATCAGTGTTTGCCAGCTTGTAGTAACTTAGTGTGAAAACTTAAAAATATAAATAGTGAAGAGCCAAAAAAAAAAAAAACCCTACAAAATAGCAGGATCATATTTGGGAGTTGATAAATAAGTTGTAGTATATTTATATAAGGAATTCTATACTTCAGGAAGAATAAATATTGTTGCAACAAAAAAATAAATGATTCTCACAAGCAAAATACTAAGCAGGCATGCAGTAACACAGAAAAGAGCATATATATCATTCTGGTTGTGTGTCAAATTCAAAAGCAAGCAAAAATTTTTAAGCTTAGATAACTGGAGATTGAAGAAAAGAATTTTCTTAGTTCAGTTCTGATCTACACAGACAGGCACACACACACCTCTGACTCACATGCACACACACATTCATGCACATGCATACATGATGTATATATGACATTACATTGATTTGAGAAATAACTTTGATTCTTGGAGAATATTTGATTTAGCAGTGTTGAATGATTAAACTATAATGATGAAAATATAAATCTTTAGGATAATTTCTACCTTCAAATAAAGAAATTTAATGTCTTCAGATATTAAAAGTCAGATAACTACATTGACCTTGATTTTCCAATTTCTTCAACCTCAGAAATATATTCAAAATAATAAAACATTATTATAGCCTGTTTTATGCAAGTTTTAATGTTCACTATTTTATAACCAGAGAAAAAAGTTATCAAGAATTTATATTCTTTTACTATAAAAGCTATAAGAATTATGTACTGAGTGATCAGAAATAAATTTATAAGGAATTAAAAGTGAGTAACAAATTTGTTTTATTGAAATATAGTTGTTTAGATTGTTGATATTGTTTGATGTGTAGCATATTTCCCAAATACTGGAGTGTGCACATTGTGTATATGGGGTGTTAGTTGTGTGGGGATATGTGAGGGTATGATAAATAGAATCCAGTATGATAGTTGGTGTGATAACTTTATAGTTTTTGAAAAGTTTGACATAAGCTTTTTAATAAAACTAATAAACTTTATAAACATTTTAAGAATAATTTTAAACTATCATCAAGAATACACATCTGAGGGGTGCCTGGGTGGTTCAGTCAGTTAAGCTTTTGCCTTCAGCTCAGATCATGATCCTGGGGTCCTGGGATGGAGCCCCAAGTTAGGCTCCCTGCACTGTATCTGAGTGTGCTTTTCCCTCTCCCTCTGCCCCTTCCTCCCACCCATGTGCACCCTCACTCTCTCTCAAATAAATAAATAAAATCTTTTTTTTTAAAAAAAGAATGCACATCTTATATCTAACAACTTTAGAATTGTGTGATGGAACAACAATAACAACAACAAAATATATATATATACACACACACAGAGAAAGGAAGTAATAATTTTGAAAGAATTTGATAAATATAAAAACAGTTCATTTTTTTAAAAGATTTTATTTATTTAAGAGAGAGAGAGCATGAGAGAGGGGAGGGTCAGAGGGAGAAGCAGACTCCCTCCTGAGCAGGGAGCCTGATACGGGATTCGATCCCGGGACTCTGGGATCATGACCTGAGCTGAAGGCAGTCGCTTAACCAACTGAGCCACCCAGGTGTCCCCAACAATTATATTTTAAATATTTTAATAACATGTAACCTACCTACAGAAAATCTATGTGTATTTTTCCATGAATTTTCACAAAGTGAACAGCCTTGTGAAGCCAATACTTAAATAAAGAATAGAATATATACAAACAGAACCTCAGAAGCTTACCTCATGGTCCCTCCTTCACTATTCACCTAAGAATAATCACTCTCCTGGTTTCTAGTAAGATGGTCTTGTCTGTTGGCGAGTTGATACACATGAAATTTTGTCTTTTGTGAATAGCTTTATTTGCTTCTTATTTTGTGAGAGTCACCCCAGCCTTTCTGTATAGGAAGAATTGATTCATTCTTGTTGCTGAATAGTACTTTTTTTGTCAGAATGTGCCACAATTACTGTTGTCAGTTCTACAATTGATAAATATGTTGATGTTGTTGGATAATTTGGTTATTGTCTTTTTATCTTTTAAGAACTTCTTCATTTCTTTTGGTGGAAATTAGTATACATTTCCACTGGATATATAACTAGCTGTGTAACGCTTAGGTTATGAAGCATGTATATAGCAGTAATAAAAACTGGGAAGATGGTTTGCTGAAAGTTTATTCCATTTTATATATGAAAAGTATATGAATTCCAGATGCTTCATATCCTTACCAGAATTTGGTATTGTCTTTTTCACTTTATCCACTTCATGGATCTGTTGTAGTATAATATTTTGATTTTAATTGGAATTTCCCTGATGGCTAATAAGTTGAATGCCCTGTCAGACACCTCTTAGAAATTTGTATAGCCACTTTTGCGAAGTCCAGCTCAAGTTTTGTCTTTAAAAAATTCTCTGGAGAGGGGCGCCTGGGTGGCACAGCGGTTAAGCGTCTGCCTTCGGCTCAGGGCATGATCCCAGCGTTATGGGTTCGAGCCCCACATCAGGGACCTCTGCTATGAGCCTGCTTCTTCCTTTCCCACTCCCCCTTCTTGTGTTCCCTCTCTTGCTAGCTGTCTCTATCTCTGTCAAATAAATAAATGAATACTTTAAAAAAAAATTCTCTGGAGAGGTTGTGTGAGCTCATCGTTTGTTTTTTTGTTTTGTTTTCCCTCTCAAATATTTGGAAAATAGACTTTTTGAAGCCAATTAAACCTGCCTTCTGGGCTGTTAGTAGTAACTAATTTAGTTAAGATATGTAAGAGTATTTAGGTTTTTTGTTTTACTTTGTATCAGTGTTCTCTATTTTATAATTATAGAAAAGAAAATAATGACCCCCAACGCTTGCTTTATTGTTTCCATGTATTTAAATGGAAAATAAAAAAAGAGATCATAGTCAAAATGTATTTATAGTTTCACATTGTTATTTATTTCTGTCTGTATTCTCATGGTTTTATTCATGAATATTTTTATTTTATCTGTAGTTCTATTGGCAACTGTATCTAGTTTTTATCTGATTTTGATTTTAATTTCATTCAGACTTTTACAATATTTTATTTGTTTTAGAATTGTAGCTATTTATTATTCTTTCAGTTTTTAAGCATGCCAGTATGTCTGTTACTTGACTTTTGGTTTTCGTCATTTCTCTTAAAAAGTCAGTTATCAGTCTTACAGTTCTTTCTTTGAAGATAATATGCCTTTTCTTCTTCATCTGCTTTTAAGATTTTTCTGTGACTTTATCATCATTTTTGGAAATTTCTCATTTTGCCTGGTTTTTTTCTTTTGAAATTTCCTGCTATATACAAATGTGGTGTAATTTACATATAATGAATTGCAAAAAGTTCATATGCACATTTGAATCAGTTTGATAAACTTTTTTAACTATGACATTTCAGTCAAAGTATAGAATATTTTCATCAATTCAAGCAGCTTCCTTATGTTTCTTTCCAGTTCAACCCTCCATCCAAAGAGCAACTACTATTCTTACTGTGCTTATTTCTGCAACCGTAGAATAGTTTTGCCTATATGTGTATACTACTGATATATATATAAATCTATCAGCATGTTAACTTTTTGTCTGGCTTTTTTTCATTTAACATGTTACTGAGATACTTGCATTATTGTTATATCAGTGGTCCATTCATTTTATTGAAGTACGATATTCAACTGTATGAATATAACACGATTTGATTTTTTATTCTTTTGACTAGGATTTGGGTTGTTTTCAGTAATTGGCTATTATGAATAATTCTATACATAAATTTTAGAGAAACAATTTCATTTCTCTCCAATAAAGTCCTATGAATGTGGCTTTTGGTCATAAGAATAGTTAGATGTTTATATACTAAATGGAAGTAGTTATTCCATTCTCAAAAAGACAAAATTGTAGTGAAGGAGAACAAATCAGTGGTTACTAGAGTTACGGCTGGAGAAGGGATGTTGCTCCTCCCATTAAGTGAATAGCACAAAGGAGTTTTGGGAGTGATGGAATGAACAATGGTTCCTTGTTCACAATTAGGTATATCCTAATTGTGAAAGTGGTGAAATGAATCTATTCATATATTAAAATTCATAAAATCGTACACCAAAATTGCCACTTTTAGTGTTTGTTAATTTAAAAAATTTTTAAAAATGAAAGATTTAGGGATAGAAATATGAATATTTATGTATTTTTGCTTGAGTAAATATAACTAAATCTTTAAGAACGTAAATATGAAAGAAAAGGAAGGCTGGAGGGACAGATAGAAACTAGACTTCTCTGTGAATATCTTGTTTTATAGATTTTATACTGTAAGCATGTGAATATTTTCCATAAAACAAAGTAAATAAAATCAAAATGGAAAAAAGATTGCCAAAAGTAAAGTAGAAAGAAAAGAATTGAAGTTAACTGTATTAGTTTTTGTATTGCTACCAGGACAAATTACCACTAATGAGTGGCTTAAAACAGCACAAATTTATTATCTTGTAGTTCTGTTGGTTAGAAGTCTAGTATGGGTATCACTGGATGAAAAGCAAGTTGCCCAAGAATCTTGCTCATTGAGCTTTACGGCAAAATTTAGTTTTTCTGGTTGTAAGATTGAGGTTCCTGTTTTCTTGCTGACTGTAAACTGAGGTTTGTTCATATATTCTAGAGGCTGCTGCATGCCCTGGCTCATGCCCCCTTTCCTCAGCCTTCAAGGACAACAGTAGGGGATCAAATCGTCGTTGTGTCGTTTCTCTATTTTCTCCTATCTCATCAGTCTAACCCAACTGAAAATGTTGTACCACCCTTAAGGACCCACGTGAGCCATCTGAATGACACAGAATCCTCTCTGTGCCCTTACTGACATCTGCAACATCTCTTGCGATGGAAAGTAACTTGGTCACAGGTTTTACAGAACAGAGCGCAGACATCTTTGGGGTCAATTATTCTGTATGCTCATTAACTTTTAGCATAACTTTACACACACACACAAAGTATTACAAGTGATGTTAGAATAATGTAAACAATTATGGTAGTGTTGATAATATCCAAAATTATCAGCATAACAACCTGAATTTAAATGAAGTAACCGAAATATAAATAGTTTTGGAAATGTAAGTGTGAGCCCATAATGTATTTTCTCTTTCTTTCTAATCATTCCCGATTATACTCAATGAATAGGCCTAGAAACAAGGACTAAAGCCTTTACTATGAGCACTTGTAGCATCAGATATAATTTATAACTAAAAGGAAACAGGGCTCTTTGAGGGGGGGGAAGATAAGAGCCAAAGAGAGGGTACTTGAACATCAATAAAAATAATAACTTCAGTGATTTGAAATGTATCAAGTATGTCAGAATTCATTAATTTTTCCTCTTTGTAAAATGCTAGGGAAGATGTGAAATGGTGATATTTCAGTCTTGAGGGACTAGATAAAAATAAACTGGAATTTAGGACTCCTAAAGCAGGAAGAACTTGAGACTTTAACATCTTATTATTCTGAAAAGTAGTAAACAACAATGATACTTTTTTTTTTTTTTAACCTCTGGTTCCCACATGAACAGTGTATCATGAAAGCCAAATAACTGATGAGGGAAAGTTTAAGTTACTCTAAAGAGATGTTTCAACTAAAAGTGAAGGATAAATGATTTTGAATGTCATTGTTTTGCCAACATCTAATAGAATAATGAATCTAGGCAATGCTTATCAAAATCCATCAATATATAAAAGGGAAGATATGTAGATGTTATGTGCCACCTTGTGGAAATACATGACTCTACCAATGAAATATTCTTGTTAAAATGGACCCTGAGCAGTATCAGGATGCTAGTTGATTACCAAATGGCCAATAAACAGATGAAAAATTTATCAATCTTAAGAGCCATAGAAAAATTTTAAATAAACCCAAATGAGATAGCAATAGAGACACTCAAGCCTGGGTCAAAGTAAAAAGTCTGATAATCTGGTAATATCATCTTTAGGCAAGAATGAGAAGTAATTGGAATTCTCAATAAACTGCTTATGGGAATAAAAATTGGTATAACTGCTTTGAAAAATGTTGGGAGATAGCTATTAAAGTTGAAAATGCAAATAGTCTATGACCTAGCACTTTGGTCCTAGGAATACAGCCAACATAAATATGGAAATGTTTGAAACAAAAGATATATTGATGTATTTTCTTAGTGGAAATATTTATAATAGCCAAGTCTTGGAAACAACAAAAGGTCTATCAATATTAGACTAATAGAGAAATAGATAAATTGTAATATGTTTTTTTTCCTCCCAGTGGAATACTATTTAGAAAAGAGACTAAACAAAAACTGTGCACAAAAAAAAAATGCGTAAATCACATGAGCCTGGTTTTGGGTAAAATAAACCAGACACAGAGCAATATATATTTCATGAGGCCATAAAGATAAATTTAAAATTAAAATACAGGGTGTGCATCCATGGCATTAGAAGTAGGTAGGTGGTTACCTTTGGGGATGAGAAGAGGTGTCACTAAGAGAGCTATGAGGCGTCTTCTAGAAATGAGGGAATGTGTTTCTTGATCAGAATAGTGGTTTCATAGAAAGGTGTGTTCAATTAGTAAAAAGTAATCAGCCTCTTTTCTTCTGACTTGTATGCTTTCCTGAATTAATTTTATGTTATAATAACAAAATATATTTTAAAAACTACTTCAAATCAGCCCAAGTCTTGGGGAATTCTTAGAGTTTTCAAGACAGTTTTTCTGATTTTAAAAGCTTGGGGATATAGGGCCAAATATAAAATAAGTAACAAGACACATACCTTAATTCAGTGTTTATTTCTTATTTTGACTCTGATTCAAATACGAATTGTTTCATTAAAAGTTAAGAATTTTTTAATTTTGTATATGTGATAAATACACTATGGTATGCATTAATAAATAAGTTCTTACATTTTGGACACTTACTTTGACATATATATGAATAAACTTATATTATGCATGGAATTTGCTTCAAAATAATCTAGTGTGTGTGGGCAGTAAAGGGGAGGGGAAAACTGTGTTTATAGGTGAAACAAGTTTAGCTATGAGCTGATTATTGTTGAATCTATGGGTTCATTATACTAATAATGGTATGTTTTAAAATATAATTGAGTACAACTACAATTTTCAATTGAAAGATTTTAAAAAACCTGCAAAATGTTAAGACGTAATGGAAAATATTAAATACAATTAGTGAAAGTAGACTTATAATGTATTCTTAGGTAATATAAATAATTTCTTTGTTTAAAATAGACCACTTTAAGGTATTGACTTTTTTTCAAATGTACCTGTGTTTTTTCCAGAAAATAGAGACTTCCAAAGAACTTATTTTTAAATCATGTACACTGTTTCTAACTTCAGATTTTCAAAGATATTGGAGATTTTGGACACTAACAATATACTGTAGCTTTAGGACAGATCAGTTCCGTGAAACAGGCTTTTTAGTTTATGTTAACCCTATTACATACATATCCCCCTGTATATTCATATATATTAACTAAGAAATATCAGCATTCTAAAGAGTAAAACTTTTATGAGAGTTTTAATTTAATATTACTGAAAGCTGAATAGTTCCACTGGTCATGCATTGAAGTAAAATTGAAAGATATCAGTAACCTTTCAATGACAGTTTCATGGAAGTGTATGAAGACAACTGTAGGTTATTTTCCTACATAAAAGAACCTCCTCATTTAATATGAATTCATAAAGGATTATCAGCAAAATTTCAATGAAACATTTAATGTCAAACTTTTTAGAGTAACATATTTTACCAGTGTTTTATAACTTTTCCTTGCATTTTGCCACCAAAGTTCTTGAAGCTTTCTTCAACTTTTTCTAAAGTAACCTACAATCCTTTATATTAATATTAACACGTTTATAATCATTCTATTAAATTGTTTTACAAGTGAAGCAAGGCTATAAAACTTGCTCCAAAAGACAGAAGATTGTCAGAAGACAGTAATGTGACATTTAACAACCACATTTTCTGGTCATCAACTTCTTATTTGATAGAGTCCTAGCACAGTTTTAAATTTCCCATCAGTTCAAATACCACTTAAAAATTGAAGGGGAAAAAAAAAACCCACTGTTGCAAAGAAGTGTATTCTCTTTTTCACTGTGAATAAATCTCTGAAAGGTATCAGGCAATGGTAGCACCATTTTAAGTTAAAATTGGATATGTACATGAATTATCCAAGCACTTGTTTTCTAGTCAATTAACTTTAGATCCAATATACTTTCTTTTGCCATTTTTTTTTTTCCTGGAAAACACCTTGGTTTTCTCTTCTCTAAAGTTAAATAGGATAAACAGGAATGTTGATTACATGGATAGATCCTCTTGCTAAAGCAGTAAAATTGCCGGTTTTATTATAAACATTCAAACAGTAGTTAATACTTATTGCTATTACAGTGAGACTCACATATACAATAACTTTAAAGCCATATAAATTCAATTATCTTATATTTAATAGTTTGCAAGAGATCAGAAAAGTCAGCAGTATGTCTCTGCTTGTTGATTATTTGTAACCACGGTACCCTAGGATTGTTCTGCCTACTCCAACAGGAAAAAAGGGGTTGAAGATCATGCAGAGAGATGTCAAAAGTATTAAGTACCAGGCCTGAAAGTTGTAGGCATTACTTCTGCTCACATTCCACTCATAGAAATACAGTCATATATGACTGCAAGGGACGCTGAAAAATGTACTCCAGCTGGGTAGCACTGTGGGCGGCTATATATCTATTACTGTGATAAAGAGCAGATTTTGTTGTTTGTTTTTTTGTTTTTAAGAGCTCCACTAAAGTTAGTAACTAGAAACAAAGGTTCGGTATATTTGATTAAGAGAAATGGTGAAGTAGGAGAAAATAGAGAGCCAAAGGAACAATCACATACTGTTGCCTGATGGAGTGGGGAAGCCCCGGGGGCCTAAAGACTTGACCCAGCTCATCTAAAAGAGAATGCAGGCAGTTCTTGGTCTCCTCACAAGAAAGAGTTCAAGAAAGACTAGACACAGTGGGTGAGTGGTACAAATGGAACAGTTTATTTAAGCAAAAGTACACTCTTTGAGGAAGAGCAGGGAGGCTGGAGGGAGCAACTGCCCCAAATTTCTTGTGTCTACAAGTTTTTACTGTGTTTTGAGTGATTAGGGGAGGAGTATTCATTAGGGCATGCCTTTTCTAGGAATCCAGGTACCAACCCTTTCCTATCCTTATTTGGATTGACTGGAACTGTCATGGTGATTTTAGGGGTAGAGGTCCTCCAAAACCACAATGTAAATGATATTATAATGATGGAAAGATCATCTGAGGATACAGCATGACATTGGTTAGCCCTTGGCCCCCAGGGATTTCCTAACCGCACCAGTTTGTCTCACTCCCCTTTGATACCTAATAGATGTCTTTCTGTTCCATCCCTACTCATTACTAACTGTCTACTCTAACACTATGAGAATATCTTTTTACATACACTGGGGTTTTAGTTCAGTCCTTGACACTAATAAATGAAGGGTGTTGATTAAGTCACTTTTTCTGGATCCTACTTCTTGTATATTTGAAATAAGCTGTTTGGGTGGCCCAGTATTTCTCAAACTTTGGGAACCAAAAGGACAAAAAGCGTGTGTGGCATATCTGTGTGTGTGTGTGTGTGTGTGTGTGTGTGTGAATGAATCTGGGAACCTGGAAATTCTAATGGACCTAGTTTAGTGGGTGGGAGAATCTGAGAATGCATATTTTACAATCTCCCTAAATTCTTCTAATGCATGTAAACCATGAGTGACACTTGGAGAAACTCTAAATTTAATGTTCTCTAAAATCCCACTCAGCCTCAAAATTTTCAATGCAAATATCCGTGAAACTGAGAAACATGATATGTGAACCACACAAAAGATGAACTTTGGCCATAAAGAATGTAAAGACAAGAATATTGGAGTTAGCCAAATAGTATACCAGCACCTGAAAATGGAGTTAAGTTGTTTTCCAGAAACAACTACTGACTGTAAAGGACAAATTGTTAAATTTGCCCATAGTAAAATTATAAAATTCCCTTTATCCAAAAACACAGTAAAAATAAGGCACAGATAACCAGCTTATATAACACACACATAATCAGAAAGGACTAATGTTCAGATGATAGGTGACCAGAATTTTAATAAGAAAAAGGATGGATAATCAAATTGAAAAAATAATTTAAAAAACTTAGATATCATCTCCTTAAAAGGAAATATTTTCAATCAGTAGTTAGTAAATAATCTCTCATTACCGAAGCCACTTTGCCTGACTCCAGTATGCTACCTCTTTTCACTCTATGATTTCCAAATGGCCAGTAAATCTATGAAAAGGACTCAACACTATAAAAAATTAAGGAAATACAATATAAAACCAAAGTAAGTTACAATTATATATCCACCAGATTGGCAAAGATTTAAAAGTTTGTGGGGCACCTGTGTGGCTTAGATGGTTAAGTGTCTGTCTTTGGCTCAGATCATGATCTCCAGGTCCTGGGATCGAGCCCCATGTTGGGCTCTGAGCTGAGTGGGGAGTCTGCTTCTCCCTGTCTCTTTACCTCTCCACCTGCTTGTGCTCTCCCTGTCTCTTTCTCTCTCTCTCAAATGAAAAAATCTTTTATTAAAAAAAGGTGTCCTTTGGGGCACCTGGGTAGCTCAGTCGTTAGGCAGCTGCCTTCGGCTCAGGGCGTGATCCTGGCGTTCCGGGATCGAGTCCCACATCGGGCTCCTCCACTGGGAGCCTGCTTCTTCCTCTCCCACTCCCCCTGCTTGTGTTCCCTCTCTCGCTGGCTGTCTCTCTGTCACATAAATAAGTAAAATCTTTAAAAAAAAAAAAAGGTATCCTTTAAAAAAATATTTGACAACACCTAATGTTGACAAAGATAGAAACCAATAAAACACTTTATACAGTGCTGTTGGGAGTATAATATTTGAAGAAGTTTGGGATTATCTAGAAAAGGTGAAGATATGTACCCTAGAGAAAAGCTTGCACATTTACACAGAATGACAAGTATGAATGTTTATAATGATAATGCACCAAATGTCAAAAACTGGAAACTTTGCAAAAGTTTATAATAAACCCATTTCTACCAAAGACCTTAATAAACACATCAGCTGTCCTTATAAATATAATTTTGGCTAGGACAGTACTAAAAAGAAAAAGGATAGTTAAGAGTTGAAAAAAATTTTCCGTATAATTTAGATGATTTGAAATCATGAAAACTTTGATTAAAAAGAAGAAAAGTGAAATACAAAATACCACGTTTAGATGCAAAATCTATTACATAGACCTAGTGTGCTCTTCTGTGTACATACCTAATGTGAAAAAAGTCCTAAGTTTTGGTGGACTACAAGTGTAATATATGCCAATAATTACTGTGATTCAAGTAAGACTTGACTAACAAAATCAGACTCTATTAATACAAGAAAAAATTTTTAGATCAAGGAAGATAACAGTCCAGGTTTTTTTTCCACTTGTTAGTCCATGGTTGAAATAAGGGCTTCAGTTAAAAGAACATAGTTAATGTTGGATTGACCTAGAGGTCGAGGACTCTGGAAATGTCTAAAGGTAAAGAAAATTCAGCTAAGGTTAGATACTCTAATGTCTTCAGAGACTAGAGAAGTAAATCTGCTTTCTTGAGACAGACCAGATAAGTAAGATAAATGCATGAAATGACTAAACTTAAAACTTAAATATTCTATCTCAAGAAAGCAGATTGTTTTTTTGTAGGAGAGACTGAACGATTAAAATATGCCACCTAAAAAAGCAGAGGTTTTTCCACCACTAGAAATATTCAAATGATGAGATGACTAGCTCTGATGCAGGTTTCAGCACTAATATGAAGGTTTGTGAATTTTATGTGAATTACCTTTGCCTATAAAATTATATTGTTTGATCTTCCAAGAAACAAATTTTTATAAAACTCTTCTTTTTAAGTATAATGTCAACTTTTATAAAAAGTACATGATTATTGTAGTATTCAAAAGGAATGGTATTTTTAAAAAGAAGAATAATTTTATTTTCCAGTATTAATTAACATTATAGCTCCCATATTGGATAAATGAAAAATTGATGTTGTTAAGCTCTTAAATTGATTCGAAGCTTCTAGATTAAAATCTCTACACATGTATATTCATTTTTTGTCTACACTATGGACTATAGGAACATAATTTATCCTGTCTGTGTTTAACTGGAAAGTACAAAAGTACTCATCTAAATTTTGATTTTTAGAACTCAGTTGCTGTTTTGCCTGTGGTTAAGCCAATTGCGAAGGCTTTATCCCAAGTGATTCAGATTGCATGCTAGTGATAACTGCGCCTAAGTGCTTTTAATCTGATTTAAGTGAAATCTTTAGATGCTTTCCTTCTATACCAAATATGATTTTAGTTTAATGTTATTGAATTGAAATTTAAGATCATGGCCTTAAGAATGTTGTTATGGTCATTTCATTTTTACATTTTGAAGTACTGATTTTAATTTATGTGTAAGGTTTTTTTTTTTTCCCCCCGTAATGGAGATGTAGAGTTTATGTCATTTGTAAATACAAACAATTGTGTGAGAGAAAAACAGCACAATGCATTATGACATAGACTTTAACCCTCAAACCTTGTTTCCTATTTATTCTTAAAAGTTATAATAAATTTTTAATATAAAATAGCTCCGTGAGCTCTTACCAATTGCCAGGCATATATCTAAGAAGTTTATACACATCACTTCAGTTAAACCTTCAAAAAAAAAAAAATCATGGGAAGAATATATGTATTTTTCTATTCTAGGACTTTATTTCACTAAGCTTTGTTTCAGCTATAGATCCAGGTTTGTTTGTTTATTCTGCAGACAAAAGCCCCTGTTACAATGCCATAAAATCTTCTCAATTAATGGCCCATTGAAGGGTGGATATAGTAAGATAGAAAGAATGCATTTCCTGTTAAAGTGCTCATACTTCTGTCTGATGCATGCTGTGGGGCTACACTCCCTTGGAGGGCCACATGATCCAGGAAGAACCAGTCAGGCACATTGCAGCTTTATAAAGGGGTGAGTCTCTTGTTACTGTAATGCCTTGGCTATTCTAGGCACACATATGTAAACATGTTCTAAACAAATTGCCCTTCATTATAGGACAGTTCATACCCTAAAAAGAAGCTGAATAAATTCAGGACTGCAGAGGTGAGCAGAGGGCAAGAAAGCATGAAAATATAGAGATTTAAGGGCCTGAATAATGTCCAAGAATGCAACTGTAAGTAAATTAATTTACACATTTGTCAAAATAAGAATGAAAGGTCAGCCCACAATCCCAGTTTTTCTGTAAAATAAAAAGTTGGGTGAATTCTAAGAAAACATTCCAACTTAAGGCAGTTTCCTCTCAGAGTTGTTTTTAGTAAATCCTGTGGCCTATTAAGTAGAGATTTACAGATGCTCTGTGAAGGGGAATTTGTACTACGACATACTAACAGAAGGTAGAGAGTAAAACATGGTCAAAGTCTTAACTTCTTGCCTTTATACTATTGAAACTCTTTTAAAGCCATTTTAAATTTGCTTCATTTAATCGTCCTGTTAATTTAAAAGAACATAAAACCCAAGTTTTATTGTCATACTTTATTGTGCCCTCTGGGGACCTCTGTTTTAATTCATTTCATGGTAGTTTTAGGCAGGCAGACCTGGGCTCATCATGTTGCACCTCAGTGATCCTACCAATCACTGTGTCACTAGCTAACATAGGAGGGATACCTTCCCTTCCCTTATTTTACTTGCACTCTCTTTTCTTTAAATGCATAATGAGTACAAAAAAAAGTCTTTCAAGAGGAGTTACAAAATGCAGTTTGTCAGAGTTTTTCTTATTTTAGACATATTGTGAATGATCTATGCATGCTGCTAGTAGGAAGGGTTGGATTTTGGGAGAGGACTGGTAGGGGAAAAGACAAATCATATGGTTCTTAATTCTCCATGTTCCAAGCAGGATGGTAGCTATATGAGATTTACAGTTAATCTCCAAGGAGACTTTCCCTGCTAATAAATGAGTGGCTTCGGTGGAATCCTGGCCATTCGTAAGCAGTATCTTGCATGTTTTTAGTCATCCTTTGAGGACGTGAAACTCTCTGGAATTCATTCTTTATTGTAGGATCCTGATTGCTGAGAATCAATCTGATACAATTGGTTTCTAACACTGTTCCTTAAAAGCTAATTTGTAAAAGTACCCATACTTCTTTTTTAATCTAGGAGATTTCTAGTCCTTCAATAAGAAGTTTGTATCAGAAATTTAATAATATTCACAGTTCTTATAGATTGTGTAATGAGACAGTCGGGAAATTTGCACATATTTTCTTATTGATTCCTCACAATGAAGGTACTGTTTTTCCATTTTATAGAGTAAGAAGTTAGAATGGGAATTTTTGCCTCTTAGAGATTTTCCTATGTAATCTCTAGTCAACATGCAATCTATCCTACTAATAAACCCAAGACTACCCTGTTAACCTGCTCCAACAGTTACTTTACAGGGGAGACTACCCCTGAGTTAAACTGTTTGTAGCTACCTTTTCCTCATAGGGTACAATTTTTAATCTTCTGAAATCTTGTCTGCAATATTTTTCACAGACAGCATTTAAATCTAATGATAAAATATAATGAAATGGTTTAATATATGTTACCACAGATAAAGCCCCTTAATTATGCTGATTCATTTCTGCACTTGAACCATCCCTACAATTTACATACAGATAAATGGACTCCTCTGCAGAAGTAATCAGGTCATAAGCTTATTTAAGGAAAAACATAATTAATTCCAAATGAATAACAGTTAATACATGATAATCCTGCATTTTTTCTTTTACGTTGTTTTTCTTCTTGAAAATTTTAAAACATTTCACCCTTATTAGCTTATTTCAAATTGTTCATTTCTTGGTAACATGCTGCAGATTTTTAAAGAAATGCACTTTTTGGGATACCTGGGTGGTTCAGTTGGTTAAGCGTTGGACTCTCAATTTCAGCTCAGGTCATGATCTCAGGGCTTGTGAGATCCAGCCCACCTTGGGCTCTGTGCTCTGCTGAGAGTCTGCTTGAGATTCTCTCCCTCTGCCCCTCTCCCCACTTGCTTGCTCTCTCTTTCTCTCTTTCTCAAAAATAAATAAATAAATCTTCAAAGAAATGTACTTCTGGAAATTTAAAGTTGGGGGGGATAGTCAACATATAGAATATAATCAGTACTCAAAATGAATATATGTCCAGTAACAGGCTATGATATGACTAAATGTGGGCAATAAGTAGAAACTTAAATCTGAAAGATTACATTCAACATAATATTCATCTTACAAATTAAAATAATAATTATATACTCTTTAGGAGATGACTGGATATAAAAAGAGGGTAGGGTAATAACATTAGGTTCAGGATGTTGGTTGCCTCAAGGACAAAAAGATGAAGGTACAAGATGAGGTTAGACTACACAGATTTTTGCTGTCTTAAATTCTATTTTTGCTGGGTTTCTGTGTTCTTATATTACAATACATAGAAATTGATTATATACAAATTTATACTTATATAAAATAAATAAAAAGAGGCC
The DNA here is from genome assembly GCF_002007445.2 of Ailuropoda melanoleuca. Classification (NCBI taxonomy): domain Eukaryota; kingdom Metazoa; phylum Chordata; class Mammalia; order Carnivora; family Ursidae; genus Ailuropoda; species Ailuropoda melanoleuca. The sequence goes on along the minus strand of NC_048220.1, from coordinate 59,007,881 downwards.
TTTATATGGACCAGTGACCACTGTGCCATGAGGCAAAATTTTTGCTTAACCTTATTATTTGTACCTGACAGCTTAACAGAAAATAAATACACGAACATACATATGAGATTAATTTCTAATCAGCCACTTGCTAGCTCGGTTTTTGTGGTGAGTTACTTAATACTTCTGTTGCTAATTTACTTCATAAATATATGTGTTGAGCAATAATACTTATGTCTCCAGGTGAGGATTAAATGATGCAATTATCCTACTGTAGAGGTTATTTTATTTTCCTTTTAAAGAATTTAATTTACTCAAGTCTGATCTAAAATTACCTAAGAAATATATGTGCCTAAACTTTAAAAGTGTTAAAATTTTCCCATAGTTTTATCTGCTATACTTCTATGCATTGCTTGTATAGTGGGTTCTCTACATAAATATAAAATACTATAAAGGGAGAGTATAAAAGTAATTTATCACAGGGGCACCTGGGTGGCACAGCGGTTTAGCGTCTGCCTTCGGCTCAGGACGTGATCCCGGCGTTATGGGATTGAGCCCCACATCAGGCTCCTCTGCTATGAGCCTGCTTCTTCCTCTCCCACTCCCCCTGCTTGTGTTCCCTCTCTTGCTGGCTGTCTCTATCTCTGTCAAATAAATAAATAAAATCTTTAAAAAAAAGTAATTTATCACAGAAAACAATACATGAAAAATCATAATTCATTAGAAGTCTGATACTATGTACTAAGAAGTTGAAAGAAATCACTTGCCATTCTCTTTTTGATGAAACTTAGTCCTGTTAAGTATCTTCTATGCTGCCCCCATAACTAATTAGCTCAACTAATTACATTGATTTCCAGGTATGCCTAGTTTTCCTGGGAAGATTTCCATATTCTAGAAATATCATTTTCATTAAATATTTTTTGAAGGTTTCTAAGGGGAAGTCTTTGACCTTGGTACTTGAGTTTCCTTGTAACAAAGATTCAACATAGTCCCTGACCTTGAGGGTGTTCTGTATAGCTTTGGAGAGGAAATTAATATGTCAAATATATAATATCTAAGTATGATAGAATTTATTGATCATCTGGTTCAAGTTTTTTTCTAAGTGTTTTACAGAGTATCACATTTAATGTTTTAAAAGTCTATGAAATAGTTACATTATTTTCATTCTCATTTTATAGATGATATAATTAAGGCACAGAGAGTTTAAATCATTTGCCAAGGTCACAAAATTTGACAGTAGCTGGGATTTGAACCCAGCTGCTAACTCCAATCCTTTGATCTTGGCCACTGTGCTGTCTACTTATTTGTTTTTCCAGTGCTACATACTGTAATGTGATTCATGAAAATGATAAATGAATTCTTCTGACAGAGCTCTAAAACTTCACTGGTTGGAGGTGACATTCCTATTGGCCAGTTAAGATATGGCTGGAGAAGGTTGGATTTGAAGCAAAAGTAGGATATGTATATAACTTGCCAGAGTAATAATAGTGTGATAAAAGTGCTCATTAGAAAGTAGTGCTGAGTTGCCAGCTACCATTCATTTACTTTTTTATTTATTCACTTAAGAAAGCATTAGTGGATATTTAGCATGTACAAAGCAGTAGGTACTAGAGCTACAAAAATTTTAATAGAAGACCAGTGGTCCAATTAAGTTAATATGGAGTACAGAGAGAGCTGTATGAAGCATAAATTATACATCTAACAACTGCAGAAGCTATCCAACCTCAAACAGACACTGTGGCTTATAAAATAAAGGTTGGATGATGAGAAAGACATTATTAGTAAGACATTAGTAGTATTTAACCAGCATCTACTTTTCTTCTTCCTGGGTGCAGGAATGACAATTTTCCCAGTACCCTTGTAGTTAGATGGGGTGAGAAGATTAATTCTATCTTACGGACTAAAATGAGAAGTAGTGCGTATAACATCTACACCAAAGCACAGAATGGCAGGTGTGAACTCTCGATGCTGCTTCTCCCGCAGCCGTGTGATAAAGACTTATATTGAGATGGTAGAGCTCACAAGACCAAAGAATGCTTGATAGCAGTTGGAGAGCAACCACACAAGTGAGTTACCCTAACATACCATGATTGTTGCATGAAAATAAATTTGCTATATTAAATCACTAGATTTGTCTTTGAGGGTTGTCTTTCACTGCAGCATAATTATGTCTAACCAGACTAATGTAAACAATTACCCTTGTCTTGAAAAATTATGCCTGAGTACAAGTAGAGTGTTGTGAAAAGACTGAGGATAAGAAACTACATTTCCTAGTCTTCACTGCACAGTAATGGTTTACATGTCTTTAGGTACATCTTTTTGACTCAAGTAGTCATCGATAAAATTAGAAAATTTTATTAAATATTTAAGGTCTCTTTCAGCTATAATAGTTCATGACTATATAAGATATAATCTTTTAAAAATTTTACAATGGTAGCTCTGTGAAAAATGTTTTTGAGAGAATGGACATGACCTTTTCTCTATAAGATAGTAAAGGACATAAAAGAGAATAGTCTGACTTTGATAGCTATGTGCTTTGACAAAGGGAGATAGGTTAAATGGTTTCCTGTGTGTAGTGTGTTCCTACTCTTTAGTTCAAATGCAATATTAATATTTGGTTGAAGTATAAATATTTTTTCTTAAATCTGTGGAGACTATTTTCCCCTTAAGATAGATTAAATATACTAAGTTACTTGCTATTCAAGGTATTTGGTAATAGCTTACATTCAATTACTAAATGTATGCATAATAGCTTATCATGATCTTCCAGTCAAGCCTTCTTACAACATGCTTTATAATTTACTTCATAATTTATTAAGATGAATAGCTCCATTCATTAAATTTTGTTACATTTTGAATAGAATTTTATAGATGATACTATATTATGAGTCACCAAAATATTTTACATATTTTAATTCACTAAGTTCTGCTCAGTAACAACTATTATCTATTTCATAAGTGTAATGAATATAGTAAATGTCAATTAAAATATTTATCCTTAAATGAATTAGCCAAGCTCACTTCCTTCCTGGGAAAAAAGAAGACACATTTTTCTCGTTAAGGAAAAGACACAATTTTCTCTTCCCTTTTCAGCGCTTCAAAAGATATGAGTGTAATGGTCATACAGGCATAGAATTGCAGGTTGACATGAAGGGCCCAAAAAAGTGGACACGGAGAAAGAAAAATGTCCCAAACTGTGATCTCTTTCCAGCTGCTGGCAGCAATCACCACAAAGCCCCCATCCCCATTTACTTTTCTTCTGCATGAAATGTCTCCAGATCACATCTGTAAAGAAAGAAATACACTGCATTTATTAGAAGCTTTCTTTATTGTAAGATGTAACGGAATGTATTGTTAGCCATTTCCATATGTAGCCTTGAAGCAATTTAGCTCCTTTTCAAAGACACCAAGATTAGCCAGAAATTTTCCTGTCAAATCTATAAATGAATCCCTGCTGTTTGTAATATTTTTTCAAAGGCTTATAATAGGAAAGGAAATATTTTGTTTATTACCTAGAAATGTCAGTAAATATTATTCCCAAATTACCTTTTTAAAATTTTACCTTTGACCATAAATGACAAGTAGTAAGAGCTGCACTGCTGTGTTCTCGCTGTGAAATCTTTAAAGTTCATATTTAAAGATTTTTTTCTCTGGTTCTTCAGGTTGAAAAAAATGCTACAGATGATGAGAAATTCTCCATCTCTGTCTCTCTTCATTGAAACAGGCATCTGTCTTCATTCCTCTGAAGCTGAGTCATTGCACGTAGTGATGGTGGTGGTGGCGGCGGGGTGTGTGTGTGTGTGTGTGTGTGTGTGTGTGTGTGTGTGTGTGTGTGTTGAGGTGGGCCTGCACCAATACAGCTAAATTATTTTTCTGTGTTGCTTTCAGACAAGGAAAGGAACTGATACTCCACTCATTTTATATTCCCAAACAGTAGTATAAGCCCTGGATGAGACACCAGACATAACATTTGTCACTCTGTTCATTCTCACAGAACTGAGTGACAAGTCTTTTATAAAACTAGCTTAATAACAGATTAACACATGTCATGCCAGCCTAACCAATAAATGCTATTTATGTTTCAAACAAGTTTTAGCCATAGTGCCTTTTCTCCTCTCTTGATTTTGAAAGGTTATTTAAGAGAAACCCCATAAGTAGAATTTGAATAACTGAATACTTTTGCCCTAAATGATATGGATTTGTCAGTATAATAACTTGAGAGACATACCTAAAACAGTACATTATTTAAATATTTAAGTGCCTAAAGTGAAAGCCAAAGGTTTGAATGTATTCAGCAAGTTTAAAGATTATTGTTAAGCATCTACCTGGCTAGCTGTGTTTGTAGACTTTACCATAGCTGCTAGGGAAGTTGTAAGGAAAGCTAATGAAACTGTGTGTGAGAACTGATGCTTTATGAGATGTTAGCAGTTTTATTTTGTTAACATTTCCTAGTAATATTTACATTCAGTTTCTGTATTTGATTAATATGAAAATGATGATGGGGCGCCTGGGTGGCACAGCGGTTGAGCGTCGACCTTCGACTCAGGGCGTGATCCCGGCGTTATGGGATCGAGCCCCACATCAGGCTCTTCTGCTATGAGCCTGCTTCTTCCTCTCCCACTCCCCCTGCTTTTGTTCCCTCTCTCTCTGGCTGTCTCTGTCTCTGTCAAATAAATAAATAAAATCTTTAAAAAAAAAAGAAAATGATGATAAATATTATATCATCATGACGGATTTCAAAATGTTAAAATATTATTCTGTTACCCCATCTTAAAATTTAATTTAGATTTAGAAAGACCAAATCTAAACAACAAAATTGTTAATGCCTTTATTGTTGTTGTTTATCAAGTTGGCAACATTTTCATTATAACTAAGTTGTGTGTTTTGAATTGCTATATACGTTCAAGAAAATTGACAGAAATGTTGACTCCTAAATATTGTAAATTTATTTATTCATATTCTAATTCCCTTATCTGCGAATTGGTGGTCACTTCTATATACGATTGAGATGAACATCTGCTGCAAGCAGAGAATTAATGAGGGTTGAAGAAAAGGTGTGTAGTTGTTGACTCAGTATCTTGGGATTCTGAATAAATTCAAAGTAAAATTGGGAAGTGTACTACGTGCATGAAACAGAGGAAAGTCAAAAATTTAATATTATTATAGTCTCCAGGTCAGATAAGTTAAAATAATTTTTCCAGTTAACACAAATTAGCATATTTTAAAGAGAAAAGCATCTTGCTTCTTTGCCTTATTTTCTTCCCTTTCCTTGTAAGTGTACTAAATTTTTAGTCAGGAAGGCCAAATGGTATTGCCACATTGATCACTTGCTTGTCACCACAACTTGGTAGTAGGAATGATGTATTTTTCCCCTCTAGTTAAAAAAATACCTCAAGTTAAGCCTGACACTGAAGGATACAAAGGGAAGGCTCCCAGGGCTCAAGAGGGTGTTGCACAAAGTACTTGAAAGTACTGTTCAGAGAAGATTGCCAGAGGTAGTAAAAGGTAGAAAAGCAGGAGATTTTAAAAGTTATGTTAGAAAATATTTAGCTTTGTAGAGTAGAGAACTTCCTCCTTTTATTTTTTCCCCCTATAACACTTAGTACAGACCTCCTGAGAACTAGAGAACATTAATTGATAAAATTTGGTATATAATTTGAAATAGCTATTGAGCCAGTCCTATAATGTGAAATAAGTTTCAAATTTAGAGAGAGAAGGTAATGCATATGTTCATAATACTGTTCCATAATTTGACCTTTAATATGACCTCATTTTCAGAAATATGCCATTTTAAGGAATTAAAGTTATACATGTTACGGATTTTCCTCCTTTTTAACCAAAAGTTATTCTAGTTTATACCAACGGCTAATTATATTTCTCAATGTTGGGAATATATATATTTGATGATGGCTAAGAACTTTCCAAATGATACAGATAACCCTCTTTAAAGACATCTGTCACTGCTTTATCCAAAAGACATGCATAGTTAGCTGGGTCCTTGACTTGGTCTTACTAGACTGATTGAGGAATCTATAGCTGAAGCTAAGCTTCTCATCTGTTGCTCAGAGTTCTCTTTCAAGATCATTGGCTGTTGGCAGAATATATCTTCTTTCTCTGCCTTTGATTAAAGCTCTACTCTTCTCTGATGATCAAGCCCACCCTTACCCAGCAATGAAAATCAGCAGATCTGAGTTCCTCTCTGCTGTATACTCTAAGCAGAACATATGCTGTAATGTTTCATTCAGTCTGTTTCACCACATCCTCACTCTAAAACTTTTTTTCCTTGTATTTCCTCACTTGCTTAGAGGTGGAGGAAAGAACAAAAAAGTCTAGGTCTTTATTTTCTTAGTTATTTCTCTGAAATTTTACTTTCTTTGATTTATTTCAGTACTCCACAGACTCTGATTTTTTTTTTTATCCATTCAACACTCTTTTCTATTTTATTTTGTTGCTTTATAGTAGTCAGCAAATCAGAAAATGTATTATTTGCCGCAATTAATCCGCAAAGTAAGGGTAGCTTAAATGAGATAAAAGTTTATTTATTTTTCCTCCCACAGGGAAGAAAAGTCTAGAGAGTGGTTACTCCACACCTTAAGGACCTAGACTCCTTCTGCTTTTCTCCTTTGTTATTCCTAGCTCTCTCCTCATTATCTTAGAGTCACAGGAATAAACACGGACTTCAAGAGAGTTCCCACACAACTGCATGGCAAGTCCTCAACAACTCCTCCTTTGTGAATTAATACCACATGAATGAATGAACAGAAAGATAAAAAAAAATATATTATTATTTTTTTTTTTTTGGGGACGCCTGGGTGGCTTGGTCAGTTAAATGGCTGCCTTCTGCTCAGGTCATGATCCCAGGATCCTGGGATCGAGTTCCACATAGTCTCCTTGCTCAGCAGGGAGCCTGCTTCTCCCTCTGCCTGCAGCTTCCCCTGCTTATGCTCTCTCTCTCTCTCTCACAAATAAATAAATAAAAATCTTAAAAATTAATAGTTTTCTTCCAGTATTTAACTAAGATTGACATCAGATGGCATTGGAACCTCAGGGGTCAGATTTGAAAAATAAATTAGCCTTAATATATTAATAAATATATTTAAGGTGTGAATGTGTCATGCTTTGCAGACAAAAAAAATTAGTCTTTTTTGTTCAATTTGTAGTTAAAGTTCTAAGGTAATGATTATTTCCTGAATTTGCATTTTCTTTCAAAATTCTGATGAATATATCAGTATCAGATAAAGATATTCTCATTAAAAGAGAGAATATAAATTAGGCATGCCTTATTTTTAGCTATTGTCTTTTGTAGTCCTAATTTATACTTAACTACCATTATTCATGATACCAATGATATGCATGTAAATAAAATAGTTAAAACTAGTAGACATTGATTTTTAAATTGTTCTTTTATTTTCTACTTTGAATTTTACATTAGCATCTTACATTTTATAAACCAGAGAATAACAATTTTGATTATTGAAAGATTTTAGTTTAATATCATCATCTGAAGGAAATTAAGAAAAAAACACCTTCGGATCAGACATCTTTTATCTCTATTTAAATTTTTGTATATCTGTACAATTTATAATCTTTTGACTTTTTCAAGATAATATATTAAAACTCCTACAGTCATCTGGAATTACATAATGTTAACAAAACGAAAAAAATCAGGCCCGAATGTTTGGCATTTCAAACTATAATACCATTTGGAAAATATTTGTAGGAAAGGTTTTAAAAATCCTGTATTTTTTCTAGAAATCTTATAAGTTCTGTTAGGTACCAATAAACATGATAGTAGAGATTTGTTCATTACTCCCAAGTATTTCAGGCAGTTCACTTAGTATTTTGCTGGACTGTGTAGACCTTGAGAATCTGTGCTTGGAATGTTTATATTTGAGTTTTATCTCTCTTCCTTTCTAATCTGAGAATCAGAAATAAAATAATCAGGGATAAACAAAAACAAGAGAGGAAAGACAATAAAAGACATAATATTTGAAAAAATAATTATTTTTTCTTTGAAAAACTAAGAAGTATACATAAGGTGCCTATTTTCTATATATCCTTTACATGAAAACTTTCCCAGCTTTATAAAGAATTTGCACGATTGGAAACATTTCTTTATTCCAACAGAAGGACTCAACTCATTAAAAATGAGACATTCCTTTACTAATAAATACATTTTCTTTTATTTCTCCCCCCCCAATCCACCTATAAGGGTACACAAGAACTCAGCAATTACAAGTGTAATGCACCACTAGTCAATGGGTACAGGTTGAGGGAAATTTTGATAAGTTGACATTTGAAAAAAGATACTAAAACTAAATTTGTTGTGTATGTTAAACAAATTTTTAAAAAGAAAAATTCTAAGTTTTCAAAATTATGTAATACATACTAAAAGAGATAACTTTTGTTTTAGAGTACACTTTGTGGCATATTTCATAAAATAAAACATCCCAAATTTATAGAAAACTAAAATAGATTATAACAAACTAAGTCTCAAGAAGATATTGGTTTTTAAATAGAAAATTTTTGGAAAAAGGCAAGCACTTTAAAGTGCTAAAAAGTAATTGAAATTACCATAGCTACATACGAAGAATGACACGAGAAACTCATGTTTATGTCAAATAAAGCCCTCATGGGGCTTATTTTCTGCAATCTGCTTTGTATTCTTTAGCTGCCAAAATTTTATTTCAACAGCCAATTGGTTCTAATTGAAAGATGTCCTTAGCTTTCCATTCTAGTCTATGGGTTAATTTAGTTTGTAATGAATCTATACAGAGCTGTTCTATTCATAATCCCTTATATTCAGAACTTTGATTTGTGATTTGAATTAGAACCTGAAATGGGAAAGGCTTCCACACAAATTCAGTGCCTGAATGCTGCAGGAACAGCTCAGTCAAGTACTAGCACTTGCACTTGTCATCAAAATGCCAGTTATTCAATAAACAGCAAGGAGAGACAGGAAAAATATTCATATGAGAAGCAAGTCTGATGAGAGTCAATTTACAAAATAGGATGATAAAAAATCTGCAATAGACATTTATAGAAAATCCTCAGTAGATTAATACATTCTGTAGTTCATACAAATAGAATTTTTAAGCATTCAAAGATCCCTTTGACAACAAAACCAATCAAGCCTTTTGAAGGTTTAGATTCTGTACTTTAGTTTTAGGACTCTTTCTTATCATTTTCATTTCCATGATGTACTTCATTTTCCATCACGTACTCTTCTATACGATTACCTTTCTGAATGTTTCCTAGAATACTCACCTCCTCTTTTCTCCTGCCGTCTCTTACATACCATTCTTCATGCATTTGCTTACATGCACCACAGCACAAAGCATACAAAAGTTTGTTAATAAATAATTATAAAGAAAATGAATGTCCTTTTAGCACTATAAAATTTTGGTCAGAAACCATTTGTTGGGAGACACCCCAATACCTTTAATAACGCTTATTTTTCACCCAAATATATTCTCATGTCTCCCTCTATGTATAAAATGCAGGGATCTTATAATCAATAAAAATTCAGATTGTTTTTAGTAATAATATTTTTGTAGTTCTAGTCTCTATCAGAGAATTCATTGGAATTCTTTCTCTCTTTGAAGCCCCACTGTCCCTCATCCCCAAATATTTCAGGGCTTTACCAGGAGCTGTCTAAACAGGGCTTGTGAGCAGGTTCTCTTTACTACCATCTATGTGGCAGTTTCCTTTTCTACCTAGCTGTGGGTGTTTGGGTAGCCACAGAAAGGTACCTTCGGGGCCAGTAGTGCCTGTCAAAACAAGGGCACCATCTCCCTTTGCCTTCAGAGCCAACAGTATTATCTGTCACTTTTGGTATCAGTTTATGCCAGATTTCGACTAAAACCACTTAGATCAAAAGGCATTCACCAAAACTGCTACCGCTACCAAAATGTACTAGCTGAAACTGCAGGCATTGCCGTGCCAAATTATCATAGTTTGTGGCCACTGCTTTTAGGACCAATGCAGATATTAATACCATGAGCTATCTCTGGCTTTTATTGTTTCAGAGTAAATTGCAGTGTGCCAATACCAGGCAACATTTAATCCTGTTTGGTGAAGAAAGTGCAATCCTTAAATTTTGCCTTTGTTTTATAGTCTTGTAGCAGTTAGGATTCACATTTGGAATTACTGAGGGCTAACTGGGTGATTAAGCAGAAAAGGAATTTAAAAGGATATGGGGTAACCCACAGATTTTTTGAGAGGCTTGGAGAACAAGGCTCAAGTCTACATTTCCAAAAAAATTAAAAAGCAAAAATAAAAATTGATCTTTAAAAAAATACTGCATCTGCTGCTTAATAGAACTAGATGCTAGAGGTTTCCTTTGCTTCCACTTATATTAAAGGAACCAAACTTTGCTGCTACTGTGGCTACAGAGAGAGAGAACGAGAGATAGATATTTCCATCCCTCATCCCATGTCAGCATGTTAGTCTCATGTTACATGTTTGTTTAACTGAGCTGAGGCCATGTGCCTGTGCCTAAGGTGCAGAGGAAGCTGAGACAGTGAGTTCACATTTCTTTTAGCTTCTAGGTGGGAAAGTGTTTATTGCTCCCTCACCAAGACTCATCAGCTTGGACTTTCCCAAACATAAAACAGCATCCTAAAACTGTATGGTCAGAAGAAATAATAAATATAATGTACAAATACACATGAAACATCTTCTCTGTTGGTCTCCCTGTGTTTCGGTGCTTCATAAGATAGTACATGAAAAGAGATATTTCTACCTAGACTTGAGCAAAGTTACTGCCTGTTCATAGGAGGAGAGGATAGTCTGAGTTATGGGTTCAATATTTTGTTCAAAATTACTCATTCCACGATGCTAAGTCATTCTTTTTTTTTTTTTTTTAATTTTATTTATTTATTCGATAGAGATAGAGACAGCCAGAGAGAGAGGACACAAGCAGGGGGAGTGGGAGAGGAAGAAGCAGGCTCATAGCGGAGGAGCCTGATGTGGGGCTCGATCCCGCAACGCGGGGATCACGCCCTGAGCCGAAGGCAGACGCTTAACCGCTGTGCCACCCAGGCGCCCCCTAAGTCATTCTTTTTAGACCCAGCCAGGTGCCCCACATTGTTTTTAGTTATAGTGAGTTCTTTCTCCATAGACTCCAGATTTTTTTAATGCAGTTTTTTGGTATGTTCCTGGCCCAATAGGACTTTATATTTATACATGACTAATAGGATGAGTGAGCTTAAGTTCATGTGTGCCCTGTTGCATATGATATCATGGTTTGATGATTATTTAGGTTTTTTCCATCACTGAAATGTGCATTACATTGGTCGCAGAATAATTTGTTGACATATAATTTTGTGTTTTGTCTTTATTTATATTCTGTCACTCCTTCTAGGAATGTAGTGGAGAAGAAACAAGTGTATGTGTATATGTGGTGTGTATGCCTGTGTGTGTGTGTGTTTGTGTAGAAAAGTGTCACAATTTTAATATTAGCTTATTTGAAGCAGATATTGAGATGTAAGAAATCTCAACTGTTCTCACTCCCTAACTACCCCAGAAGTATTATTGAGTATATAGAGATAATACTCAGAAATTTAGTTATTAACAACCAACTCAAATTATCAGCTATATTCTGTGAAATTTAGGGGTTGCTGTGGTGAGACAATTTGGCATTTCAGAGTGCTTATCTTCTTTATATTGAAAATGAGAAAGCATAGGATAAGAATCTGCAACTTACCATAAAGAAGAGTATAGTCACTACATTTAATCTTACTGAGTACCTTTGCTACAGCCAGGCTCCTCAGTTAACGGGGATCTTTGCTTATCTCACGTGGTTGTAAATATCCCTTGTTTATCTTAGTCTTATGCTACAAAGAACGATAATTTTTTAAACACAGTTTTAGAACTAAAAGAGTTTCATGATACCATGTTCTCTTTTTTTTGACATTTCTTGCCTATACCAAATTTTAATGTAAGTGTGTGTTGTTTGTTTGTTTGTTTTCCTCAAAATGAGACCTATATTCAACAACTGCTAAGCTTTTGCTCATCATCACAGGTTAGGGGTAAAAATAGCAAGATCAAGTGTGCAGCAGGACTAAAAATAGGGAAGAATTAAGTCTAAAATAGCCCCTTACATGTGAGAAGATACTGATTAAAGAAGGAATTTGAATCCCAAAGTAATATTATAGAAAACACAGGCATGAAGACATTTTTCAGAGAGTGTCACTTAAGAGTGCTGGTCAACAGAAGTTCTATACGTTCTTTGAAGAGACTAGCTTACTGCTCCTGAGGAGTGTATTTTGTATGTATGTTAGTATGTATATATGTATTTATTTAAGATTTTATGTATTTATTTGAGAGAGAGAGAGAATGAGAGCACAAAAGCAGGGCGACGGGCAGAGGGAGAAGCAGACTCCCTGCTGACATGGGGTAAGATCCCTTGATTCCAGAATCATGACCTGAGCCAAAGGCAGACTTTTAACCAACTGAGCCACCCAGGCGCCCTATGGGAAGTGTATTTGTATTTACCTATCTGTCCATTAGGAAGCCCTTGTACTGTGAGGTGTGTCCTATAAGAGATAATGCCCCGAGGATTCCAGTCTCTGTACACTCCTTCAAGGAACATAACTTTTTTCTTCAGATGCCGATTATCCAGGATATCTACATGCTCCTTAAGCAAGAACATGAATAGAAGTTCATAAACCATAAGTCTAAGTATTTAAAAGTCATAAAACAAGGTAATGTCAATATATTTTATCTTCTATTTTGGAAAAATATAATTCCATAAAGATCTGTAAATCCAAATTATAATTTGAAATCCTTGGACTGTTGACAGTTCCACAGCAGACATTAGGGAGTGCCTATATCCCTTCTTTTCCCACGCCTGACTATCCTGCTCCTGCTGTAGGCATGTCTGTCTACCCAGGCAAGTCTCTGTTTGAGTAGGAAATGCTGGATTCCCAGATACCTGGAGCATGAAAGTGAGGACTTCCAAAGTTTGGGGCCCAGGACAAGGACTTCTCTTCCTGAGTATAAGGACCACATTACTGAACATGAGATCACTCAGCTAGACATGATGAAGACATGACTTAACTGAAGGAAGATCAGTATTTGGTTTAAGCTCTAAAAAAAGATCATGAGAATGTAATATCTGTGAAGCAAAAACAAAAAGAAAAAGAGGTAAAGAGAGGTTACAGCATACCATCCTGCGATGAGATGACTCCTAAATGAGAGATTGTAATGGAAGCACTAAACAGCATACTGATATTAGAGAAAAAAAGCATTAGTTCAGTAGGGAAGACCTGAGAAAGTATACTATAATTTTTTTGAAGATTTTATTTATTTATGTGAGAGAGAGAGAGGGATCACAAGTAGGCAGAGCAGCAGGCAGAGGGAGAGGGAGAAGCAGGCTCCCCGCTGAACAGAGAGCCCGATGTGGGACTCGACCCCAGGACCCTGGGATCATGACCTGAGCTGAAGGCAGATGCTTAACTGACTGAGCCACTCAGGTACCCCTAAGATTTTGAATAAATGAAAAAAAAAGATGAATGAAAATATGAGACACATGGGGGAACTAAGAGATGCTTGAGAATATTAAATATGTGTAGACATGAAGAAATATGTAGAGACATCCAAATAATCAGTATTTTTACTCTTCTAGAACATTGGATAAATAAAGGTAATGAGATCATCATTTCTTTCAACAAGGTTTTATTTTAATTATACATAATTATATCTACTTCACAAATCCTCAGTTATGATGTAAGCCATGATGTTAGAAGTACAATGGCAGTACATACTTTAGAAAAAAGTCAGGATGATGCCTTCACCACTATTTTTACACGCTATATATATGGTATGTCACATCATCTTTTTGAGACAATTTGGACACTGAACTTAGATTTTTTTTTAAAAGTTTGATAGTCATATAAGAATAGAAAAAATCTATCCAGCATATAAAAGAAACTGTTTAGAAACTATTAACTATTCATTTCCTCTTAGGATATCTCCCCCCTTTTTTTTACTTAATGGAGACTACTATCCATAGCCATTTTAACATGTACTCAGTGAATAAAAATATTCCAATATTTGCTAAATATAATTTAGTTGGCAACATTAGAGCAGAAAATTTTGTTTTCTCAAAACAAAATTATATTTTTTTTGGCTTTTCTATGCTATTTGTATTATAACATTATTTTTACTTCATAGGCACTTCTTTTTGAGAAATAAAAGTTTTATAGGTATATCAACAAACCAATAAACAAAATTCACCAGTTGAGGCACAAAGAACAAATAGTTATATGTGGTCATCATGAATGGAAGACAGCACCAGGAAAGAATTACTAATGTTTAAAGGCAGGAACCAGCATTTGATATTAAAATCATAGAAATGGAAAATAGACATAAATAAAATACATATCTAGATATAGATTTAATATATAGATTATATATATTGATGGATAAACTGTTATAGAGGACCTCAATACAGGTGTTAAATTGCCATTTTATTTTTATGTAAAACAAAAATTATTCTTTTAAATGCCATACTTTCTCTCAGTCTAAATATTTTCATAGTTACTTAATTTATTATATCTTGCCAACATATTAGAAAAGCAAACATTCATATCACCACTATCCTTTAATCTCTGGTGCTGTTTGTCACATTTTCAAAATAGAATTACCAATAAGACAAAAGTAATTTTATGTTTTAAAAACTTGAAAAAATTGCTATCTTAGAGAAAATTGAATACCTAATGTGAGAGAAATCAAGTACAGTATCAATGATGTCCCAAAGTAGTATTTGTATACAGATTATGTTTTTTTGAGTGACATTCTTAGCCAGGAGAGAGTTCTTCATGATCAACAACAAATAAGAGGGAAAAAAAATCAAGTGTTAAATTTCTTTTAAAAATATAAGTTATGTAAATACAATTCTCTTACTTGCTCAGAGAAGAAAAAAATGTTTTGGCAGATCCTAAAACTAGGCTTTCTGAATATATAACCCCTTCCTTTTCTAACTCTACATGCATTGTACTATCAATTTATAGTCATTTTCCCTTTACAAGATACTATTTTGTTTAACATCACTCTCCCAAAGCTGCATATTCTGGAAGCTTCGTAGAGCCATTAAAACAGTATCCCAGAGTTCCTGAGTTATATATTGGACAGCTTATGAACTAGATGGTAGTTGAAATATATGAACTAACGTTGTTCAGTGTTGAATTATAAGAGCCGATTCTCAGTAGGACATTGTATTTCTTTATATGTGTGTGTGGGTTGGGGTGACCATCACCATTATTTAGTGTTTTTAAAGAACATAATAGATCTTTATTACAAATTTGCATTTAATTTTTTACACACCCATTATATTTGAAAAAGCACCAAGCCATGTTGCAAAGCGCAATATAAATTTTATTTCCTGAATTTTAGAGTCTTCAAGAATTTAATATACATCACATTTTGAGCTTTTCTTTTTAGCATCTTATTCATGTTCCACCATAAAATGCAAATAACATCACCCATGTCCTGTCAATAGCCATGAGTATTGATTAGCTTTACCCAACTGAATTATGACAAATAAGAGATGGCAACCAAGTCTAGTAGTTCCTACTATGGCAAAATTTCACCACAATACTTCCAATTGCCAGTTTGGAATATCAAGATATGACAGGAACCTTGTCCCACTCTCACAGTGAAAAATTACTTCTTAAAAACCCATTGGGTCGTTGAAGTTGCAGAGCAGTCAGCTGACTGAAAATGTAAAGAGAGATGGCACTGGCAGATAGAAAGATGAGAAGTGCTTCTTTTTGGGTGGACTCAACTAGATAACAGTAAGAAAAGTTCAACTAGGGGTGCCTGGGTGGCTCAGTTGGTTAAACGTCTGCCTTCGGCTTAGGTCATGATCTCCGGGTCCCGGGTTTGAGCCCCACATTAGACTTCCTGCTCAGCAGAGAGTCTGCTTCTCTCTCACTGCCCTTCTGCCCCCCCCATTCTCTCTCTTTCTCAAATAGGTGTAAAAAAAATTTTTTTTTACAAAGAATAATTGACAAATGGTCTAAGACCAAGTATGAGTTAGTAGGACATTATGAAATGTTTAGGAGTTTCATAACCTGTGGGAGTTCCGATCATCTTGGAGGTTCATTCTCCACAGACTCCTTTGGGCATTCACAGAGAAGATCTGAAAGAACCTTAAGAAATAAGCATTGTGATGTAGGCCTAGGGGAGAGGAATAGAAATCTTATAGAAGGTGCAAGAAGTTCTGCGCAATCTTATCTTTACTTCCAAACAAGAGCTTTAAACTGTGGGCAACAGGACAGTGAGCACTGTTCTTAGAGCATCTGTGAAGGTTCATTGCATCTGAGTAGAGGGAAGGTAGAAAAAAATAAACCTTACTCCTGGGGAATTCTGAGATAATATATTGGGCCCCAAATTATAGTTGGGGAAGGGGCAAGAGAAACAAAAAAAACACACTCTTAAGACCCTGAGACACATATACACGTAAGATGCAGGATTAATCCAAGTAACAGAAAAAGTACCCTCCCCTCCACCATTGATTGCCAAGATAACATGCTTTTAATAACAAGTAACAATAGAAAACTGCTAGGAGAGGGAGAGGAAAAGAACAAGAGCAATCAAGGAGACTACTTTTTTTTTTTTTAAGATTTTATTTATTTATTTGACAGAGAGATTGACAGCCAGCAAGAGAGGGAACACAAGCAGGGGGAGTGGAAGAGGAAGAAGCAGGCTCCTAGCAGAGGAGCCTGATGTGGGGCTTGATCCCAGAGCGCCGGGACCACGCCCTGAGCCAAAGGCAGAGGCTTAACAACTGCACCACCCAGGCACCCCCAAGGAGACTACTTTTGAGGCACAATACAAAAATCAGAAGCAAACACTCATTGCTCTGATAAGCCAAATCCCACCCTAAAACAAAAGATACCTGTAAACAATGGCCACAACAAATTTAGACCCAGACCAATCCCTAAGTAGATTGACTTGAACATCTCCCTCCCCTAAATGCCTAGTAAAGCGTTTCCATTTCCGGCATAAAACCTATTTATCTCAATTTCTGTTATTCTATACAAGATGACTAGATTTCAACAACAACATTACAAGGCATATAAAACAGCAAGAAAGAACACACTCAGAAGAGATTAGGTAGTCATCAAAATCAGATTCAGGTAGAACACTGTCAGGAAATTTGAGTAACTATAATTAATACTGCAAATGTGCTATAGATAGCCACCAGGCAAGCTCAGATTTGGTTTGATCTCTTCTCTTTCTGTGGTTGTATGGGCACAGTTTCTTTTTGAAATAGCAGCCCCTTCCCCAGTGCTCCTTTCTTCCATCTCTGTTTTGATGGACCTGTACCAAATGGGTATCTTTGTAGAGAACATAGAGATTTGACTACTTAAAGCCTGAAAATGACAAGGGTCATTCCAGAACTTTTCAATTACTTGAAAGACAAAAAAAAAAAAAAAAGAGAGAGAGAGAAAAAAGATGGGCATTTATCAGAAGGGCATCATAGACAACCTGAAAGACTTCCCACTGGCCACAAAATTTAAAAAAAAAAAAGTAGGGATAGTATTGAACTATAACCCAAAAAACATAAGAAATATCCATTTGTCCATAGTCTTATAAATAAATAATAAATAAATGAGAGAAAAGAACATTTCCTTGTAGAAGCATTCCAATTAATGATGTAAAAGCAATAGGGAATTAGAAAATCATTATTAAAATACAAGAGTATAATTGCCACAGGCAATATTCACCACTGGATGTTAAAATTAGTAGATGAAAGTTTAAGCAGAATAAAAAAATTTGCATAGCTTCTAAGTATCTGTCCCAAAATGTTTAATAATTACAGAAGGAAAAAATTAGAAATTTTGCCATGGAGAAACATGATAGACACTTTAGTCAAGTGATCAAGATTAACATTACCAGTAATGTTGGTACCAGTACGAACATTACCAGTAATGATGATACTATGTACCTCCTGATATCGTGCAGTGAGGGCCTATCACCTCTGTGCTATTTTCCCCAAAATGCATAACCTCATTCTAATAATGTAAAACACCAAACAAACAGATATAGAAAGCTTTTGCAAAATAACTCTTCAGTACTGTCCTAAAGTATCAAGGTCACGAAAGACAAGAATGACTGAGGAACTGTCACAGTTAGAGGAGACTAAGGAGACATGACAAGTAAATACAATGTGAGTGGACAGTGTTTTGAAAATGCTTATAATAACTCCAAATTTAGAAAGTTGAGTGCTAAGGGGGGTTATTTTTTATTTTCTTTTGATGGGAGCCCTATAGCTTTAAGATAAATATACGTGAGATGGGGGTGCTTAGGTGGTACAGTTGGTTGAATGTCCGACTCTTGGTTTCGGCTCAGGTTGTGATCTCACGGTTATGAGATTGAGCCCTGAATCAGGCTCCATGCTCAGCGTGGAGTCTGCTTGAGATCCTCTCTCCCTCTCCTCTGCCCCTCCTGCTTGTGCTCTCTCTCTCTCAAATAAAAAAATCTTAAGAAAAAATGTGATTAATGGTAGACAAATAATGATAACTCACTCTGATTAAAAAATAATAGGGGAGCCTGGGTGGCACAGAGGTTAAGCGTCTGTCTTCGGCTCAGGGCGTGATCCCGGCGTTGTGGGATCGAGCCCCACATCAGGCCCCTCCACTGGGAGCCTGCTTCTTCCTCTCCCACTCCCCCTGCTTGTGTTCCCTTGTGTACCTTTCCTGGAGTTATTAAGGTAGATTTACTGAGAGACAAGCTATATCTTGAAAGATGCAGAAGAATTTGACTTACACAAAAAAGGCAGTAATTTTATATTTTGTTAAAACAAAAATAGAGGAAAAGCATCACAGACTTTGGGGAATTGCAGTCCATCCATTTTATTTGAAATGTGTAAAGAACTTCTGGGATAATTACATATGACAGATTAGAACCTGATTATGACAGGTATTTTTTACATGTCTAAGATTTGGAACTCTTAGGCAGTGGGGAGCCAATGAAGTTTGTGTTACTCAAGATTCTTTTAGTTATAAAAATATATATTCTGCTTGGGACAGGAGAAGAAAGAAGGGAAACTGGACACAGTACCCAATAAGAAGATTTAAAACTGGGTACATTATGATGCTGTTAACCAAAATATATAAGTGAGAAGTAGCTGATCTGTTAGGGAAAGGTAAAGTGCATCTTTATGTTATATATATCTTTTACATTAAATTATTAGCCAATGTGATAAAATCGTCTGTTTGTGTCACTTGGAAAACTGAGTTCACTAAATGAGAAATCAAACTGTATTATTTTGGTTGTGTCAAGTAGTCCATTTTCCAAAAGTTTATTTTTTTTACTTGTCCAAAAAAAAAAAAATAAAAGATGGTTATGAGAGTGATGTTGAGAGAGACAAAGAGGGAGGCAGAGAAAGAGACTTTTAATTAAAAGTGTGGGGATTCTGTACGATTTCTCATAATTAATTCTGCTTTTTACTGCACTTACTCAAACCAGTCATGCTACTTTTGGGGTACCTAGGTGGCTTAGTCGGTTAGGTGTTTGCCTTCAGCTCAGGTCATGATCTCAGGGTCCTGGGATTGAGCCCCGAGTTGGGCTCCCTGCTCAACGTGAAGTCTGCTGCTGCTTCTCTCTCTCCCTCTGCTCCTCTCCCCGCTCATGGTCTCTCTGTCTCTGTCTCTCTCTTTCAAATAAATAAAATCTTTAAAAGAAAAACAAAATGCTTATGCTACTTTTGAAGATTATTTAAACCTGTTATCAATGAAAGCACTAAGTTTTTGTTTTGTTTGTTTCTTTTTTGCCTAATAGCAATTTTAACATCAGGTTTAAGTACAGTTTTAAAAAGTAAGAAGTTCCCATCAGGAACATAGAAGCTCTAGAATTAGACTTTCCCAGATCACTGACAAACATTTATTTCTGGTTTCAACCTAAGAATATTAAGCACCTGAATACTTTAGGGGGAACCAAAAAATATATTCTCATGAGGAAAAGTTGCTAAGGCAATATTTCTGGAATTTATAATGCCACAAAATCGTCTTAGAAATAACACTTGCATTTTGTTATGTAAAAATTAATATAAATTTATTGTCATAAATCAAAGAATTTTGTTATTTTCTTCTTCCATAATATCTGTTTCTCATGTCTGGTACAGTAGCATTGCTATGTAGAGTTTTTCCCTCATCACTTAATCTAAAATAATATTTCTCCTCCCTACTCTATCCCTTGCTATCATTCTTCTTTTTAATTAATGTCTTTACTTGGCATTTTATATATATTTCCCCCCTGTAGTTGTTTGATCTCTGTTTCCCCTGCTAGAAGAAGGTTAAGATCCATGGGAACTGGAATTTTTTCTAAGGAAACTAGAGATAGAGTTGATGATACACTTGCCCTGATGTTTTCCTTGATCTTTCCCATGACCTGTGTAGCACCATTTAGCACCTAGAAGGGCCTCAGCCACTTAATTTCTGAATGAATGAATGAATGAATGAATGAATGAATGAATGAATGAATGAAGCAGCTTTTGCCAAACAGTTCTAAATGCTAGAGTTCCAAAGCTTAACACATCAAACAGTGTTGCATTTTTTTGTGTTACTATAACACATTAATGCCTCTCCAGTCTTACCTTTGTCAGACTAGGTAAAATCCTGTTTACTTCATACCTATATTACAAAACTAACCTCCTAATAAATGTTACACAGGAATAATTATACCACACCCCTGATACTTCTTAAAATATAATGGATGCCAAGCTTTCTGTTCTGGCACACTCGAATCTAACGCTGAATTGCTCTTTCTATGCCATTCCCCCAACTACTCCCTACTACCCTTGCTGTATCTCACCTTTATATGTTTTAGTTTCTTTTCACTGTATATAACCCATTTTTTTCTCTCATTTCATCTATCATCATTCCAGTATTCAATTTACAATGTACTTCCCCTTATGTTTTCCCTGTTCACTCCATTTTTTCAATGTTCTCTCTTAAAACATAGTATTTACATCTGATAATATCTTTTTTTTTTTTTAAGATTTTATTTATTTATTTGACAGAGAGAGACAGCCAGTGAGAGAGGGAACACAAGCAGGGGGAGTGGGAGAGGAAGAAGCAGGCTCCTAGCGGAGGAGCCTGATGTGGGGCTCGATCCCAGAACGCCGGGATCACGCCCTGAGCCAAAGGCAGACGCTTAACGACTGCGCCACCCAGGCGCCCCTACATCTGATAATATCTTTCTATTGTAGGTGACAGTAAAATATACATTTATTGATTGATTAGTATTCTATCCTCCCTCTGAACTGTTACCCTTATTCCTTAGAAATACAAATGCATGCAGAGAAATTTATTTTAAACTCTGTTGTTTTAAAAGTTAATAATTTGATTATCCCACATTGCTCTGAAGATAGGACCTGACTTTTATTGAAACAGTCAGGTCTCTGAGAGTTGATAATGAAATATTTATCCTTAAATATAATTTTCTGGCATGGTGCAAATGTGGTTATTGGACCCTTTATTGTGTGAGAAGTAAGTAAGCAAAATATAGAGAATAAGACTAAGGAAGAGATTCATCAAATAGAGAGAAGGATATATCTATATATTGTAAATACTTGTGTTCTAAGAAATTTAAATGATAACGACAAAAAAGAATACAAGAAACTAAAAGTTTATTTGATTAATGTTCCTCTCTGAATGCTTATTGGGCTGGAACAGATACTCAGTTTATAGCTGCATAAGGTCATTGCTGTCAAATTGTAGTCAAACTTGTTCAACAGCAGGTGTTATTAGGTTGCCTCTAAAGCATTCTGGAATAATTGAATTCAGTGTAATATAAAATTCTAGTGAGTAGTGTTTGCTCAAACAATCTAAACAAATTGACTAAGAAGAGACATAAAATTGGAATAAAGATGGTAAACAGGCAAAATAAAATTTAGAGGGGGAAGTAAAATCTCTGGCCAATATTCCTGGTTGTTTTTAATGTGAGGTACATAAGCCTATGTCATAATTATCAACTTAAAATCAGTTTATTTCTTGGGTACACTGAATGAATATAATTGAAATCATGAGATGAGTAACAAAAGTGGACATGGAATGCAATGCTGCCATGATATAACAAACCAACAATCATAGTTTTCATCACAATAATAGGTAATTACATAATCTTTTAAAGGTTAGAATTGAGTATTCTGGCAGTGGAAAAGTTCTGAAAAAGGAAGATGGCTAAATTTTTAAATTATGTGATAGGTCCTGTAGTATTATTTATACTTTCTTTAATAAAGACTGTACAACCATGATAGTTAAAACCAATGAAATGCCACACAAATTAAAGTTACATAGAAAAAAAAAAAAAAGCAAAAAAGAGTGGGGGTGCTTGCTAGTGATATTTTCTTTGCGTCTATTCAGGTATATAGGCATGAATACTTTACGTTTTCCACAGAAATTGATCGAACTGTTAAAACTATACTTTTTATTCACTTTTGAAATGGGCTTACACTTCTTAATTTCAAAAATAACTGAGCTATTCAGAAAAATATGACTTTGTCATTTGTCAACTGAAACGTGGGGTGATTGTTTTTTGCTCATTTTTTTGCCTTACAAAAAAGTTCTCCTTGTCCTTGTAGAACAACTACAACATCTGGTTAGTTTCTGATGTATTCTGAGTACTGATAACATATTGTACTGTTTTGACCTTTTCAATATTCTGCACTTTAATTGGCTGCCCATTCTATAGCTTCCCTACAGGTTAGTGGGACAGCAAGCAAGGGGAAAATGCAATGAGCAGCCAATCAAATCACAGAACACTGAAAAGGTCAAAGCTGTATAGTAGAATCCTGTAATTGACAGAATGTATGAGACATTAAAATTCTACCACATCCTTCTTATGACAAAGACTATAATGAAACAGAAAATGGCACTGCATAAATCTATTCATATGACAATCATTGTTCTGAGAATTGAGAACATAATTTAAGACATTCCAATTATGATTTTAAAAATTGCATTATTTTGGTATCCCACAGATTTTGTATGGAGTTAAATTACACATAGTCAGCAGAACTGTTTATCTAACAGTGGATATTCAATACAACACAGAATGACATATCAATCTTAAATTTAAATAGGTCTATACTTATCAGAATCCAGAGAGACATCATTAGCATAAAGAATACTTTTCTCTTATGCAGGACTCACTAAACTTACTTGAAGAACTTAAGGAAACATTTTTTTTTTAAGGAGACATGAAACTAATATGAGGAGACATGAGACAATATATAGATATATACAGAAGAGGTCTGTAAAAAAAGATCTTCTCAGAAAAGCTGTCTTCATTGATGGTAAAAACCAGACTCAGAATCCCCTAAGATAAAGCTGTGGAGCCTGAACCTGGAAATATATTCTGTATCTGGTTCTTAAATTATAATCAAGGAAGACAGTTTTAGTCAGAGCATTGACCTAGAAGCCACATTTAAGTGTCTCTCTTAGAATTTTTATTCCCTTGACCACACACATCTAGAGGAGATCAACTGGAAAAGAGAGAGAGACTGTGAAACAACACTCCAGAATTTCAACAAATGTTACAATGAATATTAGCATAATTCAGAAGAAATAAATACAAAGTTTACAATGAATTGTTATAGAGTATGAGATTTGACACCCATGTTCCTGCTTATCACACATGGTCAATAATAACTAATATATAGATGCATATAGAAGAGGGTAGTGTGTTTATAGTTTACTTTCAGCTGCTGTTTTGTTCGTAAGGTTGATTGGAAGAGAGTGTAGAAGAAAAATGGAAAACTGCATGTAGACATTTTATGAGGACATCTTATTTGAACCCTCTAGATTTATGAATAAGTCCAGAGTTTTTTTTTTCCCTTTTTCTGGAAAATAGTATAGTTGTTTCCACGCTTTCAGTCCCTCAGCCAGAATTATATCAGACATTTGGTTTATTTGCATTAAAGAACATTCATCTCAATTTCTTGTGGAAAATGTATGTATGAATTAAGAAAGCTTAGGTGCCAAATAATTATTTAACATTAAATTTCCCAGTCATGAAATATGCTTAGTTTTGGGCATATCAAATCAGACAATTTTCTGATATTAATCTTATGTTTTTGGGTTTTATTATTTTGTCAATCACAAAGTTGCATCTACCATGAGGTAACTCATTTTATTTCTCCATAATTGAAATTCAGTTGGCTTTTGAGATACTATTTCCAATGATTTGGGAGTTCTGAGAAAGCCAGTTAATTTCTCTTTGTTTTAGGATTGCCAATCACCATTTTAGGATTATACATATTTCCCACTTTTTTCACATAAAGTACCAGTATAGCAGTGGCAGTCACATGCTTTTCTACCTTTGAGGAAGTAGAATCTTATCCAGTCTCATTCTTTGTCCTTCTAAGCATCCCAGCAGCACATCTTGTTCAAATAATATTTTGAGCTGAGTTTATCAGCTTTTGTGACAGGTATCAGTGAACAACTGTCATGGCTCTTCTTCATAGAGTCTAAATACCTTGCTTATTTCTTATCTCAGTCCTGTGGTTTTTGGATCCAGCTTCATGTTTCTAGTCACTTTGACTAAATGGGTGCTGGGAGGGTCAAGGGAAATTTTTGGAGAATCTTCTCTAATACAGTGAGAATCCCTATAAGGCTTTTCTTCTGCTCATTAATCCCAACATTTTCTTCAAACCCATGACCTAGGCACAATATTTTTAAGAAATGCCTAATAGATTTATGGCTTTTCTGGTACCAATCCTGGGTATTAATATACAGATAAGTTCTTAGTTCTCTTTAAACATATAGGACTTATATTATGGCTTTCTCTTTCCTGTATTCCAATTTATTACCTCAATCCAAGGTCTTGGGTCACCATTTACTCTCTTCTACATCATCGTTCAGCATAAAAACTTCATATTTTCCATTCTACGGAACTTGCTCTTGATTTAAAAAGCCAAGCATCAAAATTACAAATTATTGTTCTCTTTTGGAAGCCTGGCTTTTAAAATTAAGAGCATTTTCGATGTTCAGATTGTCTCCCATAATTGAGAGTTATCTTTCAAAACTGAAAGCTACAACACAGTTTCCCCAGTTTATTCAACAACCACATTAAAGATGATATATATAAAATATATTTCCATAAAATGGATAGATTAAAAGTGACTTCAAGGACATATCAATGAAATTAATGCAAATTTGATCTTGTTAGAGTCTGATTCAAATAAAGCAACTACAAAAAATTAGACATTTCAGCAAATGTCGGTATGAACTGGATGTTTTATGATATTCAAATACTTTTAAAATATGATTATTATATGGTTAGTATACATTCATGAATATTAAATATTTTGAGGTTAAATAACATGATTTCTGAGATTTTCTGTAAAAAGAGATCTAGAAAAAGATAAAAACATGTATATGGTGGGTGGAGGGATAGATGAAACAGATTTTCCAAAAGATTGATAATTACTAAAACTTGATTATGGATACATGGAAATTTATTTTATCTTACTATTTTGATATTAATATTTATATTTTTTAAAAATTTTGCTCTGGTATTGGTAGAGTAGCTTATATCAGACTAAATATTTTTATGAGAATAATAAACTCTTACTCTCTTTTCAAAAAATGCTACCTGAAGGCAGTACAAGTTGATGAAAAGTAGGAAGAAACTTAAGATACAGTCTCTGAAAGAAGGGAAACATTTGACTTCTCCATTGAGAAAAACAGTGAGGGATGTGTGGGTGGCTCAGTTGGTTGGGTGTCTGCCTTCCACTTGGGTCATGATCCTGGAGCCCTGGGATCTAGCCCCACATCAGGCTCCCTGCTCAGCAGGGGAGTCCGCTTCTCCCTCTGCTCCTCACCTGCTCATGCTCTCTCTCTCTCTCAAGTAAATAAATAAAATCTTAAAACAACAACAATAGTGAAATACAATGGAAACATAGCTCAAGTAGTAAATGCTGTCTTATGGGATCAGAGTTCAGGGATTCCAGTGTTTCTAAGAGGGAAACCCTAATCTGAATACAAATTCCCATCTATAGTTGGTTGACTGCTAAACTGGTCCTGTGAGGGTTATGACTCTAAGAAACCTAAGAGAAAATAACACTTTAAGGCCAAACAAACAAACAAAAAGATAATGGAAAATTCTGCATACTACATGGGATAACAGTTTAGATTTTAAGATCTGCTAGGTTGGAAACATTGGACTTTCAATTAAAATGTCAGATAGGCCTTGATTTAGGAATATTAACCATATTTCAGAAATGAGATCTGAACTCCAGATCTAAGGAAAGTATCAAAACATTTACCCTAACAAAGACTAAAAACAAGCATTTAGTGAACTCAGGTAATCCACTTATAAAACGACTGCCTGCCTAGACGAATTTCAACATTCTTTCAACAACAATGGCCAGTACACAATCATAAAATTAATGAAAATGGAAATGAAATGGAAAATGTGATTAATAATAAAGAGATAAAACTATTAATAGAGGCAGAGCCATAGAAAACCCAGATGTTGGAATTAGTAGATAATGTCTGTAAAAAAACTGAAATTTATGAAAGGTTTTATGGNTTAATGGAAATGAAATGGAAAATGTGATTAATAATAAAGAGATAAAACTATTAATAGAGGCAGAGCTATAGAAAACCCAGATGTTGGAATTAGTAGATAATGTCTGTAAAAAAACTGAAATTTATGAAAGGTTTTATGGAGTTGTATATAACAGGTGAAGATATGGTAAATTTTAGGGAAATGTAAAAACTCTAAGAAAAAAATTCTGGAAATAAAAATGCAATTTCTGAAATAAAACATTTGTTACATGGCACTTATAACCAAAAGGACAGTGCAGAAGGAAGGATAAGTGAACTTTAAAGAGACAATAGTTGGGCACGTGGGTGGCTCAGTCATTAAGCGTCTGCCTTCGACTCAGGGCATGATCCCAGCATTCTGGGATCAAGCCCCACGTTAGGCTCCTCTACTGGGAGCCTGCTTCTTCCTCTCCCACTCCCCCTGCTTGTGTTCCCTCTCTCACTGGCTGTCTCTCTCTCTGTCAAATAAATAAATAAAATCTTTAAAAAATAAATAAGGAGACAATTGAGGGGCACCTGGGTGGCTTAGTCAGTTAAGCATCTGCCTTTGGCCAGGATACTGAGTTCGAGTTCAGGTCATGATCCTGGAATACTGGGATTGAGTCCCATGTCAAGCTTCCTGCTCAGTGGGGAGTCTGCTTATCCCTCTCCCTCTCCCCTTACCCCCCTAACCCCGCTCATGCTCTCTCTCCGTCTCTCAAATAAGTAAATAAAATCTTTAAAAATAAATAAACAGGCAATAGAAATGATGTAAACTAAAATATAAAGAAAAAAAATCAGAATATGAATAAAGGATCATAACCTCAGTGAGACGTAGGGCAATATCAAGCATTCTAACTGTGTAATTCAAGCCCCATACAGAAAGGAAGGAGAGAATATGGAAAGATGTTTAAAGTACTGCTGGTGGAACATTTGTCAATTTTAGCAAAACTATTGGCTCATGGATTCAGGAAGATTAGTAATCCTCAATCATGCTAAATACTAAAGAAGCAATATTTAGATATCTTATAAGCAAACTATTGAAAACCAACAATAAGTGAGAGAATTAACATAAGTAGCCAGGAAACAAAGGGACATTGTATGGGAAAAACAATAAAAACGGGAACTAATTTTTCATTAAAGAAACTATTGAGACAATGAAGGAGACAAAAAGTATGGCCAGGAATTGATATCTCACGAAAATGTCCTTCAAAAATAAGACAAAAATTGAAAATATTTTCAAACACTAGCTGAGAGAAACATTTTCAAACACCAGCTGAAAGAATTATTCTTCAACAGACACTGCCATAAAGAGGCTAAAAGAAATCCATCAGGCCATAGGGCAATGATGCTAAAAGAAAATATGGCTAAAAAAGCCCAAAACACTGGAATTGATAAGCATGTATATTTATATGTGTGTGTGTGTATGTAACACATATATATGTATGTAATATATGTTATATATGTAATTGATAAGTATGGAATTGATAAGTATGTATATTTATGTGTATATATTATATATAACACATATATAATATATATTCATATATATATTATATATGTGTTATATATAACAAAAGCAAATTTAAAGGAAAGGAATAAATCAGAAAAGATGTAAATAAAAGAAATTAGGCTAAAGATTTACATATCAATAATTTTAAATGTAATTAATTATAATTAAATATAATCAATTAAGCTGTTTGATTATAAGGCAGTGNAAAAGAAAATATGGCTAAAAAAGCCCAAAACACTGGAATTGATAAGCATGTATATTTATATGTGTGTGTGTGTATGTAACACATATATATGTATGTAATATATGTTATATATGTAATTGATAAGTATGGAATTGATAAGTATGTATATTTATGTGTATATATTATATATAACACATATATAATATATATTCATATATATATTATATATGTGTTATATATAACAAAAGCAAATTTAAAGGAAAGGAATAAATCAGAAAAGATGTAAATAAAAGAAATTAGGCTAAAGATTTACATATCAATAATTTTAAATGTAATTAATTATAATTAAATATAATCAATTAAGCTGTTTGATTATAAGGCAGTGCTTGTCAAACTAGATAAAAAAGCAAGCTTGACTCTGTGGTATTTATAAGGGAGGCACTTTTTAAAAAATTACTGAGGTGACGTTGATATATAGCATTTTATTAGTTTCAGGTATACAACATATGAATTTGATTTGTGTGTACACTACTTATTTTATTTAGTGTATACCCTCAAGGTCCATCCATGTTGTGATGAATGACATTTTTTCTTTTTTATGGCTGAATAGTGTTCCATTGTGTGTGTGTATGCGCGCGTGCGTGTGCGTGTGTGTATATACATTTTCTTTACTCATTCATTCATCAGTGGGACATCTAAGTCATTTCTATATTTTGGCTATTATAAATAATACCACAATGAATATAGGGGTTCATATATCTTTTCAAGAGAGTTTTTTTGTTTTCTTCAGATAACACTCAAATGGAATAGCTGGATTACAAGGTAACTCTATTTTTCTGGTTTTTGTTTTTGTTTTTTTTTGAGGAAATGCCATACTGTTTTTTATAGTGGCAACACCAATTAATATTCCCACCCACAGTGCACAGGGTTCCCTGTTCTTTACATCCTATCCAACACATCATTTCTTATCTTTTTGAGAATAGCTTTTCTAATCTACAGTGTCAGTGCAATCCTGATCAAAATCCCAATGGCATTTTTCACAGAACTTGAAGAAATAATTTTATAATTTACATGGAACCACAGAATGCCCTAAATAGTCAAAGTCATCATGAGAAAGAATGAAGTTGGAGGTATCATGCTCTCTGACTTTAAACTATACAACAAAGCTATAATTTAAAAAATTTAGTAATCAAAACAATATGGTATTGGCATAAGAACATAGATCAATGCAACAGAATAGAGAGCCCAGAAATAAATTCACACATGTATGTTCAATTAATTTATGACAAAGGAGCCAAGAATATACAATGAGGAAAACACAGACTCCTCAATTAACAGTGCTGGGAAAATTGGACAGCCACATGCAAAAAATGAATTGCACTGTCTTACACCATACATAAAAATTAACTCAGATTAAAGACTTGGATGTAAGACCTGAAATCATAAATCTTGTAGAAGAAAACATAGGCAGTAGCTCCTTGACATGGATCTTGGTGTTGAATTTTTTTTTTTTTTAAAGATTTTATTTATTTATTTGACAGAGATAGAGACAGTCAGTGAGAGAGGGGACACAAGCAGGGGGAGTGGGAGAGGAAGAAGCAGGCTCCCAGCAGAGGAGCCTGACGTGGGGCTCGATCCCATAACGCCGGGATCACGCCCTGAGCCGAAGGCAGACACTTAACCGCTGTGCCACCCAGGCGCCCCTTGGTGTTGAATTTTTGGATCTGACTCTAAAAACAAAACAAAAACAAAAATAAGCAAATGGGATTATATCAAAATAAAAAGCTTCTGCATAGCATAGAAAATTATCACCAAAATGAAAAGGCAACCTACTGAATGGGAGAAAATATTTATAAATCATATATCCAGTAAGGGGTTAATATCCAAAATACGTAAAGAAAAAACTCAATAGCAAAAACAAAAACAAAAACAAACCACAAAAAACAAAAAACTCTGATGAAAACAACGAGCAGATAATCTGCATAGACATTTCTCCAAAGAAAATGACATACAGATGGCAACAGGCACATTAAAAGATGTTCAACATCACTGATTATCAGGGAAATGCAAATCAAACCACAATGAGATAGCACCTCAAGCCTGTTAAAATGGCTGTTATCAAAAAGACAAAAAACAAGTGTTGGAGAGGATGTGGGGAAGCAGTTTAATTATAAAGACCTGAGTTGAAAATAAAAGTAAAACAAATATAAAAACGTAAGAAATTTGACTGCATTTATATCAGATAAAACTGACTTGAATATAAAGTATATAGCTAAAATTTTAGAACACAGTTTGGGGGCCATATCACAGTAATAAAGGAGACTTCAGGACTTAATAAACCCAGAACTGGGTATCTTGTTGGTAAAAGCCAGTGATATCCTAGACGTTCTTATTTTAACCAGAGTTTACATAACTATCATTATGGCAAGTAAGTTTCCCCATGTCCAGAGCCACCCAAAGACAGAAACAAAAGAAGAGGAGAGGGGTTAGAAACTTGAATTGGTTCAAGTAACCTAAAAGAAACTAAATTATAATTAAGAAGACTCTAACTTAATTTAAAAGGCTAATGTTTTCCCTCACATCAACGGAAATAAGATCTTATAAATAAGTTGAAATCACTAACAGAAAAACAAGTTTTAATTTCTTCTGAATTCTAGAATGTAATTTTTATATAGTCCAAATGTATACTTTTTTAAAATAACATTTTTATTTTAAACACATTTTGATTTTGAGAAGATTGCAAAGATAGCACAGAGAGTTCCCATATACCATGTACCATTAAGGTCTATGTTAGGGGGCACCTGGGTGGCTTAGTTGGTTAAGCTTCTGCCTTCTGCTCAGGTAATGATTTCAGGGTCCTTGGATCAAGCCCAAGCCTGGCAGTGGGTTCCCTGCTCAGCAGGGAGTCTCCTTATCCCTCTCCCTCTGCCCCTCCCATTGTTCCTGTTTTCCCCACCCCCTCATTAGAGCTTCCCCCTTCCCCCACCCGTGTGAGCATTCTCTCTCCCAACTAAATAAATAAATGAATAAAATCTTTAGAAAAAAAGATCTTATGTGAATATGAAAGAAAAGTCAGTTGCCAGGATGGAAGAGGAAATTGCTTCTCAACCACAATTACGGAAGTAAGAAAGTAAGTAGAAAGATATATAGGCTTTTGAGCTGTAAAAGCTGATTGGGAGTAAGTCTTACAGGATTAAATCAAGGCCTTCACACCAATTATCAAAAACTCTGAATGGACTAATGTATTTCAGAGGAAAGATCCAACTCATTTTGTGGCACCTTTTAATTATATAAAATCTTTAAAGTAAAGAGAATATGTGTCTATCATCAAAACCCGATATGCTGAACTAAAATTATATTGACAGAGAGAATGTGAGAGAGATCTATAGCACATCACCCAGAACCATGGATTTTGAACGTGATAGTGCCATTGAACATTACGCCAACAGATTGTGGTAGTTGTGGGGCTGTTCAGAAATAATCCTGCCACATAATAAGATTGTATATCCATGTTTCCATTTTGAAAGAAAGTGTGGCCATCTGACTGGATTTGATGTATATAATGTGTATGGAAGTGTTGAATAATACTTCCAGGTGTTGCTTTAAGAGCCAGTATACAATTCACCATTTTCCCTTTCCCTGCTTTGGTGACTCTGAATCATGTATTAAGATTGAACATCTGTCATCTTGGGTCTCTGAGTGACAATGATCTGAGGTTTACAGAAATTTTAAGTAAAATGCCCAAGGCCACACAATCTGTTTCAATACAGAGATGGGAATGAAACATTTGCCTCTCATCATAGTAAAAGTGTGTGTTCTTAACCACACTGTTACAACAGAAAAATAGACACAGCAAAAGAATAGCAATTCACAGAAGAATAAATACAATTGGTCCAAAATATATGAAAATATTTACTTCAGAAAAAACAAAATGAGTATTTAGGAAAAATAACAGATCATGCTGTTGGCTATTAATATATGGACACATGCAATCACACAAAAGGTGCAGTATTAGAGATAATGCAATGAAATGAGAGCTGTCATGCATTGTACATGGTATTATGTTAGTATGTTCTTTATGGGGAGTAATTTGACCAATATTTGCTTAATGCCTTGATAATGTGCATTCCCTCAGATCTAGCATTGATAGTTGAAGAAAATTATCATAAACAGATAATTTCACTAGCTCACAAATCTTAATGTGTATGGATATGTAAAATGCTTTGTCACTTCCAATAATATTTTATAAGCCAATAAAAATTATATGGTCATGTCAAATTCTATACAGAGAATGCAATGTTATCAAATGCTTAGAAGAAGGATAATTAGAAAGATCCCTAATGTTGGGCTGACCATGTATCATATATTCAATATACATTTCCCCTTACGAGAAATACTCTGACCCTCTCCCAAAGGGTATCAGATTAAAGTCTTAATCATGACATTGAACTTAAAGGTAAGGATGCACTTTAGTTCCAGGTTCCAGTTCTGCATGTAAGGAACTTGGAAGTCATCACTCTGATCTAACAATAGGTTCAAAGCTGAACAGACTGAAAAATCAAAAACACTCTTGGGGAGGATGCAGGGCAAACTGCTGCCCTCAAGATTAGAGAGACAGAGGGGTGAATTCAAGGAGTCATGGCTCGCTGGAGCCGATACTCTGAACAGAAGGCACTGCAGAAACCAGTGCCAGGGTAGGAAAACCTGAACTATGATTGACAAATGGATGGATACTCAGTGGGGCCAAATCAGAGAATTAAAAATTTGAGGGATACACAGTCATAGAAGGGGGTCTTATAATATTAGAGATTTGCCTCCAGAAACTCCAGGAACTCAACAGTAGATATCTGAAAAAAATCCCCTTGTGCTTTCAGCAGGAGAAGGGGTAAAGGAATGATTTTGAAATATGCCAGAGCATTTTGTTCTTAGCAAGGTGTGAACTCGGGGGAAATTAGTGAACTTAGAGGCTTAATTGCTGGGGGATATTTAATTGATATGGGCACACTTAACCTCAAGAGGTTAGAGAAATACAATCTTATGATGTTCCCCAAGTCTCCCCCAAAAGAACTGAAATATCAGTGCATAGTTATAATGAGACTTGTAAAATCAGTTGCACCACTACCTTGGGACTGATAAACCTATATTTATATCATTTGCTTTGTGCAGACCACTATTTAGCTCTTATCTTACTGTTATGTTTATTATGATTAGTATCCCCAACTAGGTTATAAACTTATTAAGTCATAGCCTATAGGGTTTTTGTTTGTTTGTTTGTTTTTGTGGGGTTTTCTTTTTTTTTTTTCCTTTCTTTTTTTTGACCTCTGGTATGAGATAGAATGCAAGTCATGGTTCTATGTATGTGCTCAAGAAATGCTTTTTAAATGATTACCTGCCTGATTTCTTTTCCCCAGGCATTGTTAGTATATACCATGTTAGCAAGTTGGAACATACACCTTCCAAAATCCTACAGTTTAAATTAATTAAATTATATTAAATATTTTGCAGTAAATGAACAATATATAGCATGCATTACCATCTTTTCAGTTTCCAAGAATGGTTTTCTCACTGCTTGCTGCCTAATTGCTTCACCAATATGACTTGTTTTATAATTGTTGAAAAATATCAGGCAGGTCTTTATAAATATGTGGAAATCTGTGTACTATTAACCTGAGTTGTAGTCTATATTTTCATGGCCTCTTTTCTTCTCCCAGTGACTTAGTTCAATGGGAAGCATACAGGAGTCTGGTCTCTTTGCATCTTCAAGATGTACATGAATTATCCTTTTATTATAGAGTGTGCATAAACATTCTTTCTTTTGTTTTATCTGGAGTAATTTCAGTAGGAAATGGAGTTTGGGGGACGTAAAAATAAAATGGGTTGGTGTCCAAATGTGATCAACATGGAGCAGAAAGAACAGAATGGAAGCAAGAATATACAATATGCAAAAATAACTGAAAGTGAACCGTACCCATATACCTGGCATCAGAGGTGAGTGGTAAAGTGTCAGCTCCTTCATCTCACACCCTTCTAGCTCTGGTCAATATTAGAATGAGAGCCAAGCTATTTTTACCTGAATATTAAAGACTGAAACTCTAGTAGTTATCTAGTTTATTATCTCTGTCCTGCAAAACCTGAATTTTAGGAAAAGTTGTTTGGTGGTAGGGATAAAGTATACTTATTTGTAGGCATATAACCACACTGCTACATATTATGCCTTCCATGTTTTTCATTTGACCATTTAAGCTGACCATTTTTCCTCAGCTAATTAGTTAGGAGGACAGGGTGTTGAATACTGGAATTATGATTTAATTGTATTGACTTTAAGGTCCTTGAAGGAAGATTACGTGTTTTATATTTCCTTTGTATCTACACAGTGTTGAGTACGTAAACATCGCTCAGTACATTTACTGTGTAAATAAGTTAATAAATGAAATATTTATATTCAACATTCTGGAGATGGTAACATAACCCCAAGTGAAATAGTTTAGGTCCTAAAATAGGCCAGGCACTTGGGGACAAGAAGAAACTGGTGGAGGCCTGATTTTATAATTCTAGGGAGAACTGCCATCACCATCTTTGCATCAAGTCCTATTTGGATAGTAAGTTACATGAATTTCACTTGGTGCCCCCCCAGCCCCCACGTAATTTAATTGGTCAAAGATGAGGCTTGATTAAAAGGGATATATCCTAAATTTTATGATAAAAGAGAAAATGAAGATCTTGTCTTATAATAATTCTGGAATTAGTCCTCGGTAGAATCTGATATTCTTAAATATTCTAGGGTCACTCCCCCCAATTTCTTTCTTTTTTTTCCAGAACTCTGTGGTAAATTTTAGTAATTTCAGTCATTCCTTGGTCTGAGAAATCAGAAACACAGATTTAAAACACGCTGATTGCAAAGGATGATTATTTCCCTTTCTTTACATAGGAAAACACTTTAAGTATGTTCCTTGTATAATAATGAGGTAGAACAGATCACTCTAAGTTCTAATCAAAGTCTGTTTCAGTTAAGTAAATAGTTACCTTATAAGCATGTTCAAATTATCTTCTAAAGTGAAGCTAATTTTCAGTGAAAAACAATACAATTCCAGAAGGAATTTTTCAACAATAAACTACATGCATTGGTTTTAAAAACTTTTCAAAGCAAGTACAGATTTTCCCAAAATTCTGTGCTAAAGGAGTGGCTAACACTAAAATGCTGTCCCATATTGCGAAATATATGTTTATTTGCTATTTATGAGGATATTTGATTTTTTTAAATAAAATTCTTTGGGAAAAAGATGGATAGTTTAGAAAGTATGCCAACATGTTAGAATAGGCTTAGTTTGTTTTTGTTTTGGGTTTTTTTTGTTGTTGTTGTTGTTCTATAAAGAATCTTAGACTTTTAAAATTCAAAATATATTTCTAATTTATATTTCTAGTATTTTTATATAAAATTAAAAATGGATTTTTTAAATACAGATGACTGTATAATGTTTTGATACGAGGTAGAGCAAGAGAATTTCAGTTTCAGTGCATTGCTGGTAAAGAGACTCCAGAGAGGGCAATAGGTGGTGAGGAGCAGCTCTGGGTGGAAACATCTGCCATTTTCCATGGATACTGGGAATGGGATATGCATAATAGGCTCTGTCAGGCCAGTACCAGCTGGTTCCAACAAACCACTGTTTCCTTCCCATCCACTCCATCTTTCTTTCATGCTGTCTGACATTTCCCCTATTGGAATCATCTTTCAGTGTGAGGTATTGCTTTCTGAATTCCCTAATTAAAATTTTATCCTTCTTTCAATAAGTATGCACTGACTATCCATGTGGTAAGGACTAATATAATAACTCTGTGTATGGAGAGCTCACAGAAAGACAGATAGGTAGAAACTAATTATATAGGAAAAGGGAAAAAACAAGTACTCACAAAATATACTGGGGACGTAAGTACATCCTCCCACAAGAAATTTTGTATCTACGTGGATTAAAATGCACAGATGCTATATGTATAGCTTGACAAGTTTTGACAAATACATTCATGTGTACACTGAGGTACTCTATAACCCTATGCAACAGTTTCTGTCTTTGCAGTTTCTCGTGCTTCCTCCTCATCAAGCCCGATCAATCACCAGAGGAAAGCACTGTTCTGATTTCAAACACAAATGATTAGTTTGCCTGTAGTTGTAGAAATTCATGACAGTGTAATAATAGACTCATAAATGCATGTTCTTTGCTTCTAGCAAAATATTTTTTAATTTTATCCATATTGTTGGGGGTATTTGTAGTTCATTGTCTCCTGGCATTGTATAATATTTATTTTTCTTTTTTATAAGACTCATCTCTTGACAAAGGATGTTTGATTTGTTTCAAGCTTTGGCTGTTATGAATATTAGCTTTAATAAGCCTTCATATACAAATACATTTGTTGACATACATTTTATTAACCTGGGTTAATTAGGAACAGAGTTACTGAGTCACAGCCTAGGTGAGTATGGAACTTTATTAGATACTTCCAAGATAGTTGTCATACTTTTTGTACCAATTTGCACTCCCATTGGTTATTCCATATACTTGCCTACAGATCTGGTGAGATTGGTCTTTAACTCTCCATTCCGGTAGACCTGTTATGGTATTTTATTGTAATGTTAACTTACATTTTCTTGACAACTAATAATACTGAACAATTTTTAAGATGTGCATTGAACATTTATCCATTTCTGTATTATCTTTTGTAAAGTGTTTCTTAAACTCATTTAACTATCTTTATTGAGCATTTTACTCTTTTTACGATTGAGTTGTAGGAGTTTTATATATATTCTGTACACATGGCTTCTTTTTGTCAAAAATATGAGTTGTGAATATATTCTCTATATAGCTTATTTATTCATTTTCTAAAAGTTCTTTTGATGAGATAAGTGTCTGTAGTTGTTGAAATACAATTTAGCATTTTTCTTTTGTAGATTTGCTTTCTGTTTTCCCTTTTAAAGAAATGTTGCCAGCTCCAATTATGTAGATATTTTGTTTCTTCCTACAAGCTTTAAAATTTTTGCTTTAATATTTATGTTTGTGATCCATCTGAAATTACTTTTTATATATGTTTGAGGTGACAGCAATTTATTCTTTTCAATATAGAGTTGTTCTAGCACCATTTGTGGAAAGAACTTCCTTACACCATTGATTTCTTTAAAATTACTTGACAGTATGAGTCTATTTCTAGTCTTTTTTTTCTGTTCCATAGGTCTCTGTGCCTGTGCTTTTGCTTTTATCAGCCTGTTAATTACCATAGCTTAGAGTAAGCTGAAATCAGGTGGTATAATTCTTCCAACGTTATCCTTCTTTTTCAAGATTGTTTTGCAGATAAAGACTTCACATATTCCATTTTTTTTGCATTATTCTTGCAATATTTGGGGGAAATTTTCCATTTTATCCAAGATGCCCTGTTTTTCAATAAATGTGTTTGTTATGATCAGTTGTTATGCTTGTAATAATCTGAAGTGGCATCCTCTCTTTCCTTCTTTTTATTGGTAAACTTTTTTCTCTTTGTCTTAATAATTCTGTTAGTCGTTCTTAAATTGCTTTAATCTTATCTAAAGAACTTCCTACTTCTTTTCTTCTGTTTGTTCATTTTCTATTTCCTTGATATCTACACTTATCTTCTTCTTATTTATGTCCTTTACCTAATGTATGTTTAATGTATGCCCCCCCCCTTTTTTTTTTCAAGTTTTCTGAGGTGGATTATGTATCATTGATTTTAAACCTTCTTTATTTTCTGATATATTTTTTCCAGCAACTATATTATTTGCAATTCACAAAGTTTGACATGTTACATTTTTACTTTTTAAATTCAGGCATTTTATATTTTCCTTTTTAAAATTTTTCTTTAATGTGTAAGTTACTTAGAGGTATGTTATTTCATTTGCTGTTATTTGAGGATTTTAAAGATATGTTTGCCATTGATTTCTAATTGAATTTTATTAGGGTTAAAGAACTAATTCTTTTTTGAAGATTTGCATCTGTTAAAATTTATCAAAATTTGTTATGGCCAAACAAATGATCTATCACAGTGAATGTTCTTTATGCATTTACAAAGACTATCCTTTGTACTGGTTTGGTTTGGTTTTGGTATATTGCTCTGTAATGTCAAAAATGTTAAGTTGGCTTATTTTGTGCAGTGTTTTTAACTATAGTGATTTTTGTCTTTTTTTTTTAGCAATTACTGAGAGAGTTTTATTGAAACTCCAATTTTATCTGTCTGATTCTTAATTTTGAAAATCTAATTAATTTTACACATATTTAAGACTAATATCTTTCTAATGAAAAGTCCTTTTATCATTACGGAATTTATTTTTTTGTCTTGTTTATTATTTTTTCTGAAGTATACTTTGCCTGATATCAACATAGGCAAATAAGTTTTCTTATGTTTAGTGTTTACATGTTGCATCTTTTTTCCATATTTTTCAATTTTGCCTATTACATATGTGTACATGCTCATTTTAAAAATATTTTCTCTGATTTTAATATAGTCAAGCCTTCACATTTATTTTGTATTTATATGTTATATTTAAAATATGAAATAGGTATTTATATTTTAAAATATAAGTTCTATACATATGGTTCTGTGAAATTATCAGCCATTATTTCTTCAAATTTTTTCTCCTTTATAAGTATTTTTTTCTAATTCTTGGATTCAAGATATATATATTAGACTACTTAATATTGTCCAACAGGTCATCAAAGAATCATTCTCTATTTCATTCCTTTTTCTACTCTTTTCACATTGCTTAATTTCGCTTGCTATATTTTTAAATTCATAGATCTTTTAATCTTCAGTCTCCAGTTTACTGTTAAGCTTATCTAGTGGAAGTTTAGGTATTTTATTTTTCCATTGTAGAATTTTCGTTTGATTCCTTTAGTAGTTTCTGTTTCTTTTCTGAGGTTGCCCATTTATTCACACATTATTTTAATCTTTATTGCTTGAATGCTAATTCCAATACATGACTGGTATCTGGGTTTTGTTCTATTGATGGTTTTTGCCTCACTATGGATTTCATTTTTTCTGTTTCTTTACCTGCCGTATAAACTTGTTGAAAATTTCTGACCTTTTGGATGAGTGCCTTGTTGAAATTCTAGATTTTATTTCTTTAAAGATTGTCGATTTTTATTCTTGCAGGCAATATGCTTATGATTGGATCAGATTGCTCTGTCAAGGTTTATTTGAGGCCTAGTTGGGGCAGATCCAGAATAGCTCTTTCAGGAGAACTAGCATAGTTGTAATTCAAGACATGGCCTCCAGCGGACGTTTTCTTCCAGGCCATGCTGAATCTTAATCCTGCACATAAACAGCTTATAATTTGGCCAGAGACACAAGAGTACTACATGTGGATTTCTGAAGCTAGTTCTCTGTACGTATCTCTCCTCTCCTGTATGCTCACCCTCAGATTGCAGCCTGCTCAGTAGCCCTGAACTGTAATTTCTGTTTCTTCTACCCAATGAGATTGATTTACAGAATACATAGTTCGGTTTCTTGGAGAAATATTCCTCAAATTGGTATCAATGGAATCCTGGGGTTACTTAGAAGGATTCTTGTAAGTTTTAAATTAGTTTTGGTGTTTGTACTTTACTTGAGTTTGAAAATTTTGAATAAAATATTACATAAAATTAATAAAATTCAAGCAGTTTTGAGGTACACCTGAAGTTGTACAATGGCTATGAAATGAAGTCAGAGGAGCAAAATTGCATCTACAAAATATACCTAATATATGTCAATGTATTTTAATTTCTGCTACCACCTTGATAGAGAAGGTAGAAGTTTCTCATGTTGACTGCTCTAACAGCTTTTCTATATCTACTCCTTGTTCCCTCAATTACATACTCCACAGAGCAACAAAAGTGCCATTAAAATGTACATTAGATCATGTTAATACCTCCATTAAAATCCCTTTAACATCTTTTCACTGCAATTTTTTTGTTAAAGACTTTATATTTTTAGAGCAGTTTTAGGTTCACAGCAAAATTGAGAGGAGAGTATAGAGATTTCCCATATACACTCTGCCCCTATGCGTGTATAGCCTCCCCTGCATCAGCATCTCCCACTAGAATGTATAGTTGTTACAACCGATGAACCTACATTGACACATCATAATGACCTCAAGTCCGTAGTTTCAGTTAGTGTTTACATTTAGTAGTGTACATTCTGTGGGTTTTGGACAAATGCATAATGACATGTAGCCTTTGTTATAGTACCATAAAGTGTATTTTCACTGCCTTAAAATTTCTCTGTGCTTATCCCTCTGCCTTTCCCTCCATCCTCACCCAAGCTCCTGATATCACTAATCTTTTTATTTTCTCCATAGTTTTGCCTTTTCCAGAATGTCATATAGTTGGAATCATAAATTATGTAGACTTTTCTAAATGGCTTCTTTCACTTAGTAATACACATTTAAGGTTCGTGTCTTTTCATGGCTAAGTAGCTAATTTCTTTTTAGTACTGAATGCTTTATTCCCTAGATGTATCACAGATTATTTACCCATTCACCTGATGAACATCTTGGTTGTTTCCAAGTTTTGGTAATTATGAATAAAGCCCCTACAGTCAAGTGTGTGCAAGGTTGTGTGGACAGAAGTTGTCACTTCCTTTTGGTAAATTCCAAGGAGTATGCTATCTGGATCTTACGGTAAGAGTATGTTTTGCAAGAAACCTCCAAGGTGTCTTCCAAAGTGTCTGCACCATTTTGCACTGCCACCAGCAGTGAACAGATGTTCCTGTTGCTCCACATCCGTGTCACCATTTTGTCAGTGTTCTGGGTTTTGGGCATTTTTTTAATTGTGTTGTGATATCTTAATTTTCAATCTGACTATTTATGACCATCCTTCTCAAGTGCAGTGTTCTAGCTCAACTGGTGATTCAGTTCATCAGCCACCGCCAATTCTTGCCAGGCAGACGGTCAACATGCATGCTTTTCCTTTTAACAGGAGGGTTCCGCTTCCACTGTAATGGGCTTCTCATCCATTAGTTATCAGCTTAAATATTTCCTTTTCTAAGAGATTTTCTCTAATAACCACCCTATATGAATGGGTGTTTTATACCATTCTGTAGTTTTTCCATCCCCATCTTTTAATTTCAGTTTATTATTACTAGTACTATAATCGCAAATACTTAATTTTACTTTGTAATCTTTTTCCCTAACTAGAATGAAAAAACAGTAATGCTGGCACCCAGATCTATCTCATTTCCATGATATTCTGATACCACACAATTCCAAGTAAATAGTGGAACCTTAAATATTTATTTACTGTTGAGTAAAATGAATTGTTATAAAGAACATTGATTTGTTTCCATTCACCTCTCATGAAATAGATGGAATTTATTCTGGGGAGAAATCTTAAAGGTCATTTAGTTGAATAGCTGACTTCACCGAGACTCCCCTTGACAGATATATATCCAGATTTTGTTTGACTGTTTCACCCTGAAAAGATTGACAGTGACATCCTCCTGAATATATATACAGAGTGAAGTAAAGCGGAAAAAATATTCTCTCTAAAAATAAATACTTGTTTTCAAAGCGAAATAATAAAGTCCAAAGAAAATCCAGAGTTTGCTATTTTCAGTGTTGTGCCTCTATTTTCTGCATTGCTAATGCCTTTCAAATGTCCTGGGTGCTGGTAAATAGCACAGGTAATTAAAAATGCTGACAAGCGAAGCAGTTTCAATCAGTGGTAACAGGACAATGGCAGCTTACTGATATACTTAGTTCCAACTTATTTACTAGTAATATTTGGTGAATATTTTATATCTATCTATCTATACACACACACACACATATATACACACACACATACGTGTGTGTGTGCACGCGCGTGTGTGTGTGTTCACACGCACACTTCTTTTGTTTTGTTATGCCAGGACAGAAGTTCTATTTCAAGTTATAGAAAATCTCAAAACTCTCCCAGACTTGGGCCTTGCTTTTTGTGAATTCCAACTTCAGTTCCCTAACATCTGAGCACTTTTTCATTTCTTTTGCAGATTTCCCTTAGCTCTGCAGTATAACAGCGTGTGCTCCTTCGCTTAGTGTGTTTATTGTTGGAAGGTGCTATCATATAGTTACAGCCTTTTGTAAATGTATATTGACAGTTTCATATAGCATTGACTTTTTTCTTGAACAATTATATGTCAATAACAATACTCTAAAAGCAGTGAAACTTTTATTTTAATAGGTATGAGGATAAGTTTTCCTAACTACCTCCTACGATGTGTGCTGAGTGCAGAATGTGCTATCATACATATGTAAAACTAGAAAAGAATACCCCTAGGCCTTTTTCTATTAATTTTGCCAGAAATAGATGATAATCTTTTTAGATTATAAAAGTCTTTGTTCCTGAGTTAATAATTGCTCTTGACATTCATATCTCTAAATATTAGTAAATGGTGAATTTGTATGTTTCCATTTTTAAGTCATTCTCTAACATTAAAAATCCTTCTAACATATTTCTTTGAATTTCTGATTAAAATTTATTCAAATATGATACTGAAATATTATTTTAGATTAGGATGTCCTTGCACATAGTCTCCACTCAATCATGAATGGAAGTTAAATTTTCCCTTAACTTCTCATAAAAATTGGTGATTAGTAGGCATTTGGATCAGATCCTAAAAATATAAATGTTGAGATCCATCATTAAATTGTTTCAGGTGCTTTAAAACCCCCCACAAATTAGTAATGTTTACCTATTGTCATTATGCTAAACTGATACCAACACATCTAATCAATTCAGTAAATATTACAAATCAAATTTTAAAAATCTGTCAGCTGAGCAAAAGAAAAATGACTTTGACTAATTGATTTATCATGATATGGGAAAACTTTAAGTTTGAATATATATATGAACATGTGTGTTTGTGTTTCTTTGCATGTGTGTGTTGTGAAAGGAAAGAATGGATATCAGAAGATGAAAACAGTTCATGCTACAACTGGTGTTTTGTTCTATTTTATGTTGTACATTTCTAGATTTTGAAGTGAGACAGAAATATTATGCCACTTGATGAGACTGCGTGTTGTATGTAAATGATGAATCACAAAGTTCTACACTGAAACTAATGTTGTAGTGTATGTTAACTAACGGAATTTGAATAAAAACATGAAACTAAAGAAAAGAAAAAGAAATATTATGACTCTGCTAAAGTAAAAGATTTTTCTTTTTCATTTGTTTCATTTTTGGGCATATGGACTCAGGGTTGTGCATATTATGTCAAAAACTAAAACAAAACTAAAATATCTATTTCCACAAACTTCTGCAATGCTATTAGCTAGAAAAAGTATTTTCTAATCAGTTTGAACACATCTGGACTAAGTATTTTATAAAATGGCTTTTTAAAAAATATTTATGGCATAAGTGCACTTAATTATAAAATAGTATATATTGACTTTTTAAGTAATAGCATGAGGGACTTTACATAAACTGTGTTTAAAATTAATTTTTTTCTGTAAAAGTGTGTCCATATATATAGTTTGTACCTTAATTTATCTTAATGATTATCACAGAACTATCAACAGAGATGACATATGTAAGATATTTTAATTGAAAGATAAAATCTCTTCTTGAAAAACAATATGAATGTATTTCTGCCTCATTTGTCTCAGGTTTTGTATTTGTTTTGTGAAAGGTGTTACTGTAAGGATGTTATCAATTAACTAAATATGTTAATACTGACAAGGCAGTTTCCTGTTTCACTTAATTGGTGATGATCTGTGGTTATACTAAAGAGTTTAAATGAGATATTTCCTGATATCTGTCATGCTAAGAATATAGAAAATTGCTGTGAATAATTCTCGTGAAGGTTTCGTAGGTTAAATGTTACTGCCTAAAAAACATCTATAACTGCAAGGACTACATTTTTGTTTAGAAGTGTTTTTTTCGAGGGGTGTGTTACTTAAATGCTCAGAAGCAAATACAATTTGCCAACTTTTGCCTTGAAATATTGCTTTTACTTATTACAAGAAAAGAAGAAAGGAAGAGTAAAATAAATGATTATTTTTCTATTCATTGATTTCTTTCAAATTGCCACATAGATCTGATGTGAAGGGTTCTTTGAAGTTTATTTTCTTCCCAATGCTGTAGTACTAGAATTTTCTCATGCCTTTCAAAATAGTGATTGAGCGTGGTTGTGAAAGAAAAGCTTGAGTCACTGCTTTCAGTGATACGTCACTTTTACAGAAAGTGCTAAAGATATCAATTTTGTCATATGGAAGTGTGCCTGGCTTCAGT
Source organism: Ailuropoda melanoleuca (assembly GCF_002007445.2). Taxonomy (NCBI): domain Eukaryota; kingdom Metazoa; phylum Chordata; class Mammalia; order Carnivora; family Ursidae; genus Ailuropoda; species Ailuropoda melanoleuca. The sequence goes on along the minus strand of NC_048220.1, from coordinate 58,963,415 downwards.
GTTTCAGATACAATATACCTGATTCATACTAGTTTCAGTAGTTTTGTTAATAAAGCATGCAGCATTCAGTAGCATGTAGCTTAACACTTTAAAACATGGTAATTTAAGAGGTGCCTGGGTGGCTCAGTCAGTGAAGCATTGAACTCTTAATGTTGGCTCAGGTCATGGTGTTGGGGTCATAAGATCAAGCCCCACATGGGGCTCCACACTCAGTGGAAATTTTGCCTGAGATTCTCTCCCTTTGCTTCTTCCTTTTCCCCAGCTTGTACACTCTCTCTCGCTAAAATAAATCAATAAATCTTTTTTAAAAACTTGGTAATTTGAGACTTTAATAGGTAAAGTAACTCTAGAAATACAATTTTTTAAAAATTAGATGGATGCTTTTTAACCCAGTGGTTACTATTTGTAAGTCAAAAGCCACACAAAGGAGGAAAAACATGTCTTGCAGAAATAGAGATAACATTTCTAATATCTGTCTGAATACCTAAAAGGTTACCTTGGTTTTAGATGAGTAAGTTCTAGAGATGTGCTGTATGACATTATGCCCACAGTTAACAACATTAACAATGTTAAACTGTATTGTACACTTAATTTGTTAAGAGGGTTGATCTCATTTTATGTGTTCTTACCACACACACACACACACACACACACACAATGATATCTTGGTTTTGATTGAACGAGTCTGAGGTATAAAAATAATTTGGGGGGCGCCTGGGTGGCGCAGTCGTTAAGCATCTGCCTTCGGCTCAGGGAGTGATCCCAGCGTTCTGTGATCAAGCCCCACATCAGGCTCATCCGCTAAGAGCCTGCCTCTTCCTCTCCCACTCCCCCTGCTTGTGTTCCCTC
>NC_048220.1:58949040-58962356 GCF_002007445.2 Ailuropoda melanoleuca | reverse complement strand
GAGGGACTTTACATAAACTGTGTTTAAAATTAATTTTTTTCTGTAAAAGTGTGTCCATATATATAGTTTGTACCTTAATTTATCTTAATGATTATCACAGAACTATCAACAGAGATGACATATGTAAGATATTTTAATTGAAAGATAAAATCTCTCCTTGAAAAACAATATGAATGTATTTCTGCCTCATTTGTCTCAGGTTTTGTATTTGTTTTGTGAAAGGTGTTACTGTAAGGATGTTATCAATTAACTAAATATGTTAATACTGACAAGGCAGTTTCCTGTTTCACTTAATTGGTGATGATCTGTGGTTATACTAAAGAGTTTAAATGAGATATTTCCTGATATCTGTCATGCTAAGAATATAGAAAATTGCTGTGAATAATTCTCGTGAAGGTTTCGTAGGTTAAATGTTACTGCCTAAAAAACATCTATAACTGCAAGGACTACATTTTTGTTTAGAAGTGTTTTTTTCGAGGGGTGTGTTACTTAAATGCTCAGAAGCAAATACAATTTGCCAACTTTTGCCTTGAAATATTGCTTTTACTTATTACAAGAAAAGAAGAAAGGAAGAGTAAAATAAATGATTATTTTTCTATTCATTGATTTCTTTCAAATTGCCACATAGATCTGATGTGAAGGGTTCTTTGAAGTTTATTTTCTTCCCAATGCTGTAGTACTAGAATTTTCTCATGCCTTTCAAAATAGTGATTGAGCGTGGTTGTGAAAGAAAAGCTTGAGTCACTGCTTTCAGTGATACGTCACTTTTACAGAAAGTGCTAAAGATATCAATTTTGTCATATGGAAGTGTGCCTGGCTTCAGTATTTCAGATACAATATACCTGATTCATACTAGTTTCAGTAGTTTTGTTAATAAAGCATGCAGCATTCAGTAGCATGTAGCTTAACACTTTAAAACATGGTAATTTAAGAGGTGCCTGGGTGGCTCAGTCAGTGAAGCATTGAACTCTTAATGTTGGCTCAGGTCATGGTGTTGGGGTCATAAGATCAAGCCCCACATGGGGCTCCACACTCAGTGGAAATTTTGCCTGAGATTCTCTCCCTTTGCTTCTTCCTTTTCCCCAGCTTGTACACTCTCTCTCGCTAAAATAAATCAATAAATCTTTTTTAAAAACTTGGTAATTTGAGACTTTAATAGGTAAAGTAACTCTAGAAATACAATTTTTTAAAAATTAGATGGATGCTTTTTAACCCAGTGGTTACTATTTGTAAGTCAAAAGCCACACAAAGGAGGAAAAACATGTCTTGCAGAAATAGAGATAACATTTCTAATATCTGTCTGAATACCTAAAAGGTTACCTTGGTTTTAGATGAGTAAGTTCTAGAGATGTGCTGTATGACATTATGCCCACAGTTAACAACATTAACAATGTTAAACTGTATTGTACACTTAATTTGTTAAGAGGGTTGATCTCATTTTATGTGTTCTTACCACACACACACACACACACACACACAATGATATCTTGGTTTTGATTGAACGAGTCTGAGGTATAAAAATAATTTGGGGGGCGCCTGGGTGGCGCAGTCGTTAAGCATCTGCCTTCGGCTCAGGGAGTGATCCCAGCGTTCTGTGATCAAGCCCCACATCAGGCTCATCCGCTAAGAGCCTGCCTCTTCCCTCTCCCACTCCCCCTGCTTGTGTTCCCTCTCTTGCTGGCTGTCTCTGTCAAATAAATAAAATCTTAAAAAAAAATAAGTAATTTGGGTTGGGAGAGTGTTTTGTGGAGTGCCTGGTGGGAGGAGAATCAAACATGTTCATTAATAGAAGTAGGTTACCAGCTAGGTAAATGTATCATATTTATGCAAGGATTAAAATAAAATTCATTTCTGGTAGTTGTTGCATAAGTAATTTGGAAACTCTTCCCCATGAGAATAATTAGAAGATCTATACAATTTATTTTCTTTAAAGTTTATTTGAAGATATTAGAAAGCTAACAATACAACAAAGAAATCTGTAGTTAATCTGTAGAAGAAGAAAACTGAGCTAAATATTTGAGGCTGCTTTTCTCCAGGGATGTCTAGTCCAAATAAAAAATCTGAATAAACAGATATTCAGACTGCATAATAAATTACTACACAGTTTGAAACTAAAATGAGGGAAAAATACCATGTAATCACTAAAAGAAAGCTGAGGAAGCTATATTACCAGACAAAGAGTACTCTAAGGCAGGGAACTTCGTTAGAGATGAAAGGGGGCATTTCTTATGATAAAGGGATCAAGACATTAGGAATACATCCTATGTATGTGTAAACTTGATAATGTCTTCAAAATACACAAAGTAAAAACTCAAAACCAGCAAAGGACAAGAAGAGAAATCATTAAGACTTTAACGTACTTCTCTTATTAGCTGATAGGGAAACACAAACAGATTGAAGATATGAACAAATTTGACTAATGAGAATGTATAGAATATTATACCCCAAATTAGGAGGATTTATACTTTTTAAGTACACTTAGACAATTTACCATCCCAAATTAAAAATACATTGTATTCTGGGCAATAAAGTCTCAAAAGTCCTTAAATATATGAAGTATTTGAGCATACGTTCTTTGACTATAACATAATTCAGCTAGAAATCAATAAGGAGAACAAAAAAATCCAAATAATTGCAGTTAAACAATACAATACTAATAATCATCAGAATGAAATTCAAAGATACCATGAACTGATTGATAATGAAGTTATGATATATAAAGTGGGGCATGATCCCTTCAGTAAATGGTGCTGTTTCAGTTGACTACCTATTGGAAAAATCACAAGCTGACCGTATAAACTTACGTTAAGTCATTTCAAAATTTATTATAAATCAAAATGTGTATGTCTAGATAATAAAATATACTGAGAATATCTTTTTAATTTTGGGGCCAGGGATGTTTTAAACAGGACACCAAATGGAATAAACACAAAAGTACAATTTAATGAATTGAACTGCATTGAAATTAAGGACATCTGTTTATTAAAAGAGACCTTTAAGAAAAGGAAAGGCACAAAATGGGAGAAGATATTTGCTGGATATATAATTGATAAATAGCTTATATCTATGATATAATAAAAACAAATAAACTTCTATAAATGAGTCAAAAGTAAAGGGAACCAAATATGTGAAGAGACATGCTATTCAAGTTGTAAGGTGGTATATGAAAGAGTGCTCCATTTCATCAGTCATCAGAGAATACAAATTAAACCCAATGTATACTTCTATATACATGCTAGTATAACTAAAATTAAAGAGACTGACAATACTTAAAATTAGTAAAGATATTAAGCAGTGAAAACTCTTGTATCCTGCTGTTACCATAAATTCATAAACCACTTTGGAAATACAGTTTGGTAGTAGGTACAGAGTTTAAACATGTATATCTTAAGATTCAGTTATGCCAGATTTAGTTAACTAGCTGTAATTTAAATAAAAACTTGAAAAAAAATACACCTTCCAAAAAAAAAAAAAGAAATGCATTCACATGTGCACTGAAAAACTTGTAGAAGAATGTTCATTACAGTATTTATAATCACTTCAAATTGGAAACAACTCAAATGTCTATTTCCAGCATGAATAAATATATTTTATTTCTTATTTATGTTAAGATATGTATTTGTATATAATAGTACACCATAATAAAAATGAACAAGTATAACTGTGAATTGTAACATGATGACTGTATCAAAAATAATATTAAAAGGGGGGGTCTGGGTGGCACAGCTGTTAAAGCGTCTGCCTTCGGCTCAGGGCGTGATCCCGGCGTTGTGGGATCGAGCCCCACATCAGGCTCTTCCGCTATGAGCCTGCTTCTTCCTCTCCCACTCCCCCTGCTTGTGTCCCTCTCTCGCTGGCTGTCTCTATCTCTGTCAAATAAATAAATAAAATCTTTAAAAAAATAATAATATTAAAAGAAGATATAGAAAATTCAAAGGTACATATAATGCAAGAGTCAGTTTATTTAAAGTTCAAAAACAGGCATGACATATATATATATATATATATGTAGTGTTTAGAAGTCAGAGCATGGGGCGCCTGTGTGGCTCAGTCATTCAGCGTGATCCCGGCATTCTGGGATCGAGCCCCACATCAGGCTCCTCCACTGGGAGCCTGCTTCTTCCTCTACCACTCCCTGCTTGTGTTCCCTCTCTCTCTGACTGTCTCTTTCTCTGTCAAATAAATAAATAAAATCTTAAAAAAAAAAAAAAAAGCATTGGTTTCCCTCTTCTAGAGAAATGGTGGGTGTACTAGAAAGCAAAAGGAGTGCTTCTCAAGGGTTTTGAATATTCGTAACATTCCATTAGCCTGAATTTATACTTAGTGTCTATCTATCATCTGTGTATATGTTATTTCCCTCAGAAGGTTAAGAAAAATGTGGATTAGAATCAACATTTTTATTTCTGTTACAAAACAAGCCTTTTGTCAGGATATGATTTAATAAGATGATATGTAGCAAGTATGTCCCTCTAGATACAATAAAAATAGCCTGTATTCACAGTAACCAAAAGAGAAACTTAACTGATACTGCCTTAAGCAAAACAGTTTTAAAAGGAATAAAATAGGTGAAGGGGATTAAGAATATACTTACAGTGAACACTGAGTAATGACTCATAGAATTGTTGAATCACTATATCGTACACCTGAAACGACTATAGCATTCTATGTTAACTATACTGGAATTAAAATATAAAAATTAATTAAAAAAATAAAAAAGGAATAACCCTTGTTTTAAGCAAATGAGCTAATGTAAGACCAAAAACAGCAAGACGTGCCATTTTTAATGCTATGTAATTCCACTTAGGTTGCAGTTTTCATAAATTGTTAATTTTTTAAAAAGAACTTCTTATGACAAATTTAATAACAATGGGTGGTACTCATTACATATCCTAAGCATTAGAATTACCGTTTCCTTTGTGAAATCTTGTTTAAAGACCCTGAATTGGGAATTCTAAGATACTTGTTGTTTCTCTGTTACAGCAGCATATTGGTTATGTGTGTAGCACAGATACCTCCGTGATGCTTTGGAATAAATAAAAGTGTATGGACTTATACATTAGATAATTAAGATTATAAAACAATTATAATGAAAATAAACATGCCACATCTGAGTAAAAGGACTATGGAAAGAAACTTTTACAGCATGCCTGTATTGTCATTGGCATGTAAGATTGCTGAGTAAACCTGCCCATGTGCAAACCTCTAAGGATGGGGGTTTATACATGATCAGATTTACTCAACAGTCTTATATGCCAATGACCATTCCGACATGTGGAAGATGAGAGAATAGAAATTGAAATATAATAGTAATGGTGATTTGTTTTTGACCTAATAATCTGAAAGGATGAATGTAATTTTCACTCTATTTCTTCACCAAATCTGCTGTTTTCTCTTAAATATCTTTAATCTTCTTAAAATCGGTCTTTATTTTTCACTGGTATGTTTCAGTCTCCAGTATCTACAGTGACTATACCATGTTACAGTGAAGTATTACATTAATTAAATGAATGGTTCTGGTGATAAAGATAGAGGGAATGCACAAAGTGAGTAAACAACTATGGCGTCTCTGTTCTCCTCTTTGAGCTACAGCACTACACACTGGTTAATAATCAGAGGGAATCTTGTAAGTTTCTACTTCCCACAAAATGAACAAATGCATGCAAGAAAGAAGAATGGATAAGGTTCAAAATGACCATAATTCAACTCTCTATTCTTTGTGTTTTACATATGTTTGCTTTCTCTCCCTCCCTCTCTCTCCCTTTCTCTGTCATCCTTTGGCATTAGTAATACACGTTTAGAAAAATTTATATTAAATACAAACATGCATGTGGGTGCACACATACCTGTGGCATAATAAGCACTGTTTTATATTTTTCCTTTTCTGTGTTATTTGCTGGGGAAACATTCATAAATGTGAAAAACAGTTAAAAATAAAAATGGAAAGCAAGCTAATTTGAACTAGAGTGAAAAAAATATTTTTTAAAATAAGCTACAAATAATGTGGATCATTTGTAAGGCTCATGTGTTTATTTTTATAAAGAAAAGAAGGAAATTAACCACGTGTTTTACTTAGATTTTAGAAAGATAAAAATTCTTAAGAGGTCTGACTGTTTATTCAAGTTTTAAGGATCTTGGGATCATTTGTTAATGAATTATAGAGGCCTCATTCATTTTGCAGTCAGCCAGAGAGCCATTTAGTTTTATGGTTTTCTCCCTCAAAAGCTCGCAGGGCACCTTATAATTCAATTATATTATAAGTACCCCTAAGAATTTTAATTACATAAGGCAGATGAGTTTAATTCTTGAATTTCTATGAGATATACTCGAATAAACATGCATTGAAGTTTTGAGTCCTACTTTCCCCTTGAACAAAAGAAGACATATAAATGACACTGTCTTAGTTATTAAGGAAAGTAAACTGTTTTATTCTCACTCCAAGTTCCCTAAAGGACCTTTCTCTCAACTGACCTCACAAAAGATAATTTGGCAATCCATTAGATACAGTATCATCTACAATATGCTAAGAAAGGGAAGTGAGAAGTCCTCAGGAAATTTCCCATTACTTCTGTAACTTTTCCCATCCTTATCCTTTCCTTAACTAAGACGATGCCATTGACTGGCTCTACAAAATCCAAGAAAGAATATTAGCAAAATAAATAGGTGACAAAATGTCCAATTGTGTTCCCATGTATTCTGTTCCCTTTTCTATAAGGAATTGTATCTACCATGCAGGCTGAATTAAGCCAAACCAATAAATAAACAAATATAGGTTTAATTTTTTTTCCTAGTTTGCTTGCCAGAGCACTAGTCTTAAGTGATGCTATTGAAATAAAGCTTAAATAAATTATATATTTCAAAGTCTTATAATGACTTTTAATGTATTAAGAGTTCTGAGAAGTATTGCAATGAAGAAATCTGTTTAGCTCTTAAACACCAAAACCATTGGCCAGAGAGCTCTATTCTCCAAGTCCTTGCTATCTGCTTATACCAGTATTTTGCAGAATATACCTTGAGAACTTTTCTTTGATGTGAACAATAAATATGTTTGGGAAAACTGTATGCCAAGCTAAATTTTTTACTTAACTCCTATTCTAGATGAGATTGTAAAGGTCATAGTTTCAATAATCTCTAAATATATGCTTGATACCTTTAGGATTTGGCCTGTAGTTTTCTTGTCCCAGAGAACATCTTGACTATAAAATGTTTATAAACAACTGATAATTTAATAATTTAACATCTGAAGTAACACATTCCTTTTCTTTCAAACACAGGTATTTGCAGTAATTTGTCAAAGACATTTTAAGAATATGGTAAATTAGTTCTTGTTTGCTTGCATTAACTGATTTAGTCATTCATTACATATAGTTAGCCACTGTGGCATGCATGGAAATGAAATAATACTAAATATAATAATAATTAGTAATTAACATTTATTAAGTACTTTCTATTTATTTCACATGTGTTATCTCATTCATTCCAAATAGTGCCCTATGAGGTGGAACTATTGTTCCCTTTTTCTAATATTAAAAACAACAACAACAACAACAACAACACTAATTTAAAGACTAAGGAATTTGCCCAATATCACATCAGTATTAAAATATGTAGCTGAGATTTGACCCTTGGCCATCTTGTCCCAGATTCTGTGCTCTGTACTATGTAACTGTACTATGCAATAGAATGAGTAATACAGAGATGAATAAGGTAGGCTTTTGGAAGTTTATGATCCACTGAAAAAGCCATTCTTACAAACAGATATGGGGAAAAAAGTGGTCAATGACAATAAAAGTGAAATGAGAGAAATAAAAAGAAATGAACATATATGAGTCAAAGGGAAAAGTGAGATGTTCAGTGTTAGATATGACTAGATACAGTGGCAGGGGTCATCTGGGTGAAGATAATAAGGAAAGAATTGATAATCCTCACAAGAGTTCCAGAAAGAGGTTAGCAAGAAAATATAACTATGAAGTTGTCAGAGGGCATGCCTGGATGGCTCATTTGGTTGAACATTCTACTCTTGATTTCGGCTCATGTGCTGATCTCATGGGTAGTGGGATCGAGCCCCTATCGGGCTCTGCACTCACCGCGGAGTCTGCTCATCTGCCTTCCCTTCACACGTGTGCAAGTTCTCTCTCTCGCTCTCTTTCAAATAAATAAATAAATAAATAATTCTTAAAAAAAAAGTTGTCAGGATATAGGTTGAAATCAAAGGAATCAAGTAAAGCAAGAAGATAATGTGAATCTGGATAAATCCTGGTTAATATTAGCAATTAGCCTGTGATATTAAGGAGTATAGATATTTTTCATGCTAAAGTTCTCAGTGAACAGGAAACATTAATCCATTTAAACTGCTCATTTCGGGGCGCCTGGGTGGCACTGCGGTTAAGCGTCTGCCTTCGGCTCAGGGCGTGATCCCGGCGTTATGGGATCGAGCCCCACATCAGGCTCCTCCTATGAGCCTGCTTCTTCCTCTCCCACTCCCCCTGCTTGTGTTCCCTCTCGCTGGCTGTCTCTATCTCTGTCAAATAAATAAATAAAATCTTTAAAAAAAAAATAAATAAATAAACTGCTCATTTCATATTGTGGCTAAATTATATGGGGAGCAATATAAATAAGATAAGTATATATTTTAAAAATCTATAATGAATCTGGCATGTATTTTTGTTTAATTCAATTCACTTTGACAAATGTAACTTGTAAAAGAAGGGAGTAGAATTTCTTATCAATGTAAGACTATTTATACTTTTGTCCTCTTTGTTAAGAATCAGAGCAGGCACAATGCAGTTGTCATCTGTGAGTGGTCAAGGGGTAACTGCCAGAGTTGAAGAGAATTACATTCTCTGGGCTCTAAACACCAGTACAGTTTCTGTATAAAAGACTTTTATTGCGGTGCAGGGTAGTTTCATGAGCAATGGTAATGAAAGTCACATTTTACCATAAAAGGCAATATAGATTCAAACTTTTTTTAAACATTTCCTATTAACTTTACAAAAATAAACTTTTTTTTTAAATTAGCAAGCATTTGAAGCTAAAAATATGCTTTGGAAGTTAATTTTATTATCGCTCAAGTTCTGAGTTAAGCTTTTTCTCTACTCTTACTTTCAACTCCATCTACAAACTGGCATTTGTACATTTGAGTGTGCTTATGTGTATGTGGGAGGGCAGGCTGTGGATGTGTAACACTCATCTGGCAATTTTTCTGAGTACATAGCCTCCTAGATTTAGACATCAATATAGTTTCATTTTATGTCTTTGAGTAAGTGACCTTTCCATTTCCTGAAGTATAATATTGCCTATTCAATTCCAGTCCTTTAGATTTTCTCTAAATTGTGTACTTCCTACACTGAAGAATGTAAATGTACACATTTATTGAAAGCTCTATCTGTGATTATTTGGGCAAAAGCAACACTTTCAGTGCACTTTTTTGTTTGTTTGTTTCAGGGATAACTCTGCCCTCCTCCACATACCAAGTTAATTATTGCATGCTCAATTACCCTGCCTTTGATGGGTATTGTTTTGTTTCCAATATTTCTAGAGTATTACTCAATTGTTGAATTTTAAAATAGTATTCTAGCCTTTTTTCTGTATTGCTGATTCTAACCATCTGTTTTGCATTGTCCCCATCTTACTGTCCATTGTGTTACTACCTGCAGCATCTATTTATAGAATGCTACGCTTTGTTCACATTGAACTTTTTTCCAACTTAGCCAAATAAAAATCAAATCCAGTGAACTACACCAGATAGGAATGATAGTGAGAAAAATAATGTTCTAAAGCATGGTTGTATTAATAGTAGTAGTTCTTTGGACAGCTGTGTGAAAAGATGAGTGTGTGGTTTGTGACTATAAATTCATGTTGTGGATAAGGATATGGCATTCTTCTTAGGTAGTGTCTGAGAGAGCTGTGAGCTTATGTGAATCTGAAAAAAAATTTTAAAATATACCTTGATGAGAATAAAAAGGAGAGAACTACTATAGTAATATGGGTTCAGTCTATTTCACCATTTCCTCTAATACATTGAAAATTAGTATTTAGAAAAGAAAACAAGGAACAGATAACAAAAGGCAAATTGTCACTGGGAGGCATTTTTGTTCAATGAAGATATATCTTCTTAGCAGTTCGAGAGTGGAAAAAAATGAGATTACTTCACATGGAAATAGAATATTAGTAGAAGATATACTCAGTAGTTTATGATTACTGAATTGCTAATGTCTATAAACAATCTATTTCACAATAAATTAGGCTTTGGCAGGTAGATCAACTCTTTTAGTCTGTAGGAAACCAGAGAGAAAATACTGAATGACTCAGGTTAAAAACTTCTTTTTTAGAATCAGATTACCTTTTAGGGAGTTGGCAAATTAGCTTGTTCAACTATGTAGTTATATAAGTGAAAAAACTGAGGCCCACGGGGATAAATGGATAGATTGGTCCTATATGACAACAGCCGGTTTCGTAACTCTTAGATCAGAGAAGGTTTTGATATGCTGGGCTTTTGCCTGTTTGTTTTTCCGAGGCCCTGGGCCTACATAACACAACAAATAGGTTTTTAAAACCCTTAAACTGAAGAGTGGATTCCACTGGATTGGGGAATTCATCATTCCACTAAAGTGATGGAAAAGAAATATTTCCTTTTCCCCAGCACATAGGGAGATGGATTGGAGAGGATAGTGAAGGAGGGAAGAGCTGTTTTAGCGTCAGACTGGATTCATTCTCCACTGAAGACCTAAAACACAAAGGGAGTTTGCTGCACTGGATTCAGCATAAAATTTGGTCAGAGAGGAACCCTGCTGGACCCTAATTTTTTTGAAACCTTTCAGACGTCAGCATGACTTCTGCTTCATAGAATCTGTAGACATTGAGCAGCTTTTTGAAAGTTTTTTTGTTGTTTTTTTTAAAAGATCATGGTGTTATAAACCTGTGCAGGACTGTATTCCACAAAAGGTGGGTCTCTTACTGTGCAAAGAAAGACGTCTTGCTGTGTGAGCCTCCTTATAGCAGCATTTCAATTTTGAAGCAATCTGTGAGCTATGTTATTGTAGGATTTCCTTATTTCTCACAAATTACCTAATTTAAACCAGTCAGTAACACAGAATAATTTACTTGGCATAAAGGAATAAAATATAAATATATATTTTTATGCATGGTAGAAAGTAGTCATGTTTATTTTCGATGAGATTGCAGATAATATCTTGTGTGAAAGATTGCTAAAGTCTGAGAAACCTACAGTGACAGACCTTTATTTATTTTTGGAATAGAACTTGACAAGCTTTAAGTCTTCTATGAACTGAATTAATTTTTTATACTGTAGTACCATTTTTTGCCAAAGCAATTGCTTGACATTACAAAAGACTTATTTATTTACTGAAATGATTTTGTGTGGGAAAAATGAAATTATCCTATCTTTTCTGAGAATATGTGAGGCTTCTGCATTTTTTTAAACAACATGCTCCACAGTTCGGGAATTTAATATGATTATATCTATAACTCTTAATAATCAACAAATGCTCTTTAAAGGAGAAATAACTCCCCATTCCATTACATAGGTATGGAGTAAGAACATAATCTGCAACTTGGAATTTAAGGATAAAAGTAATAGTACTTGCTTTAGGCAAAAATTATTGAATACCGAGGGAACTGATGGCCAAATTACCATAAAAGAATGAAATTACATATATATACATTGATTAATACTAAAATAAAAATATTCCTGTGATTTTTAATAACGAACTAGACTTAAGATAAAGAAATAAATTATACAGCTCATCTTCTTAGTTATTTATATTTATACAATGTAATTTGTTTTAGAACTCTAGTCAACTCTATAGAATTATGGTCAGTGGAGGTTCCAGTTCAAAGTTCCATTGCTGTGCGAATGCCTTGTTTATAGAATTCAAAGACCAATTCCAGTCCATTTCTTTTCCCAAGCGCCTGTTTCTTTTCCAGTCTTTTCCTCAAGATTTCCAGAGGTACCTGGATTCTTAAGGAGGAGATGGGTAGAAAACAGTTGCCCTTATGTTCTAGAAGATTTGTTCACTGGATAATTGTCAATGACAATAATTAGGCCTGTCTGAAAAGGAGAGGATTCCATAGAGTGGACAGTGCTCTAAAAAATTTAAAATGTGGACTAAAATAGCTTACCCTGACCTGGGTCTCCTGATTTGTGTGTAGAGAGAATGACCCATACGATGAGTTTCTGCTATGACATAGGTACTTATGAGGATGGTTGTCCACAGAATGGTGCTGCTCTTCTCTGTGCCCTATACATTGACAGTTTATAGTTCATACTGTCAGGAAATAGAGGAAAATCACATGCCTTGGAGAACATCAAGTAATAAGTCAGCATTGATTCTGTAAGTATAGTGCGCTGACCTCCAAGCCTTTTTCTTTATTTAAAAAATTGTATTTTAAAAAATTATACAAAAAAGATAATATAAAAGGTGAACAATTCCTTCTCCACCACAGAAACAGTTCCACTATGACTATTAAGACCTGAATCACAGTACACAGGCCATAATAGTACAAGGATGATTGATATTTGTGAAAAGAAATTTAAGCCTATTATCTATGATCCCTCTTTACTAGCTTTAAAAAAATTTTTGTTCTACTTGAATAGGTTCTAATTTTATACAGACTTTATTTGCTTAATTACTTTTGCTTCTAAAGTTATTTCTCAAGAAATTACTAGCAGTTTGGAAAGCATGCTGTTCAGAATTGTTTTGACATATGTGGGTAGAAAAAATGATGCTGAAAATATCAAACAAATGCCTTTGGTTTGGAACATTCATCCTGAAACATCTGTTAATACAATTGGTATTGCAACAGAATGCAAACAAATTCCTCACTTTTGAACCCCACTAGGTTTGAAACATATAAGATTTATACCGAGTCATATAAGCTTTGCTTTTGATTCTAAAGAATGTTTTGTCTAGGCTCACCAATAGCCCACCTGAAACAAATAGGCCTCACTTCTCAAAATCACATGCCGGATTTATGATCTAAAAAACATGCTGTTTGTCTTATACTCTAATTCAGCATTATAGTCTTGCATTCTGGCCGCCTCAAATGATAGCTTTTAAAAATCGTAAGTCCTATTAGTCCTTACACATTCCTGGAGAACCATTATCTCAGTTGAGCTCTTTGGAAAAGAACAATATATTTACTGACTTTTAACTCTTATAAATTGTGTTTTTGCCCTACTATAGTTGCAGACTAATTGTTCTCTTTTACTTTTTATTTTTTTCACTTCTTACACAGGGTTTTAGAAGATACGTTTTCCTTTTGCTGAGGAAATATACAGAGTAAATTTCCATCCAGGT